>NC_030859.1:20345302-20356134 GCF_000208745.1 Theobroma cacao
CTCCGATAAAATTATTATTATTTTATTGTTATTTTCTCACTTTCGAAATATTTTATCCTAAACTACTTCTTTCGTCCTTTTATCACTTTAAACATTTTAATTGACCTCATTTGCATTCGATCAACTTTATTTATCACCCATATCAATGTATGGGGTATTTCACAAACACTACGTATTGTTTTTTATTGTAATTTTCTTTAACACAAACACTTATTATTATTTTTAATATTAAATGGAATATTTAAGTATAAATACAATACCTTTCTTTTAATTGGCTTAATTTTACTATCATACCTTTAATTCGGAAGTGAATTTGGCCTAATTGTCGAAAATATTTCAAAATAAATATTCACAATTTTAAAATATTTATTTTAAAAGATTTTTAAATTTTTATCTATACAGATTAATTGAGTGTTCTGTTAAAGCATATAATAGTCTATGCTGACATTACATCAAATGTACACTTATTTATTCTATTGTTGGTTCAAATTTATCAATAATTTTTCCATTGACCTAATTTTGTTACTATAATTTTAATTTTGAAACAAGTTTGATCGAATTGTTGAGAAATAGTTAATAAAATATTTAGTTGAAAGTTGTTTTATAATTTCAAAAAATAATTGAAGATAACTCGATAGAAGAAAAAACTCCAATTCCACGAATCCTCTAGCAATAATATTCCCTTCAAAACCATTAAAAAAATCAATCATTTTCAAATTTTGTGTCAGCTTTTGCCTTTTCAATAAACCACGCCATTTTTTCCAATTAAAAGATTAATAATAAATTTGAACTACAGACATAGACCTTATTTTCTAATACTATTTCCTTTATCTATAAATATATATATAATTTTAATTAGTTGCTTCCTCGAAGAAGTAACATTTTAAAGAAAATGAGATGGAATTTGAAGTTTCCTAGTGGTATAAATCTAATTTAAATAAAGTGATAACAAAAAATAGTTAACTTAATATATAATTTTGCACATTCAAACCACCAAAGCAGATTGCTATTCCCAAAAATGCCAGCAAATTAAATTTGACTAATAAGAGTATATTATTACATTTGATTTGAATATTTAATTTAATGATAAATATATATTTTTATATTTAAAAAGATATAATTTTAAAATTTTTTATTTTTGAAACTAAAGAGAAAAAAATTATAACCCATTGTGAAGAATCGAGATTCGTCCCTAAGTTCACCTGAAATAATGTTTTCTTAAAATCCCATTCACAGATCATAAATATATTTTATTTTTAAATTTATGAATTAAAATATCTCATTTACCACATTCTATTTAATTTTAGTTGTATACAATATTTATAAAGCTCTAACATATCCATGAAATTTATTTAAATTAATAAAAAATTTATTTTTCTATTTATTTATTTATCAACCTAATGATTATGCAAAGTAATAGTAACTTTGTTTGACACAAGCACTTATTAAATTGAGCATTTAAATGTAAAGACAATTCTCTGTACTATTCCGTCAATAAAGTTTGCCTTGCGGCATCATCTTTGTTGGTTGTTGACGTATTCTTTGAGTTGTTGCAAACGCAGAGATCTTGCCTTTGAAGTCTTAATCCTTTGTTTCGGATAAAGAACGAAAAATTGTTCCATGTCGATGCCAATTACCGACAAGGAATTGCCAGAAACCTTAGTGATGGAAATCCTTTTGAGGCTTCCCGTTAAATCTCTAATGAGATTCAAGTGTGTCTGCAAATCTTGGTGCTCTTCTTTCCAAACCTCATATTTTATCACCAACCATAAAAACGACAACCTCAATCTCCTCTTCAAGGGTTTTTTCGGGGGTTTTAAGGTCCCTCACTTCTCCCTACTTTCAACTGAAACAGAAAGTAAGAAACATGGTGGACCTAATGTCGAGTTTAATTTGCAAATCAAAGAAAATATCCGTATGCCTGTCCCTATCTGCAGCGGCAATAGGTCACGACTCACAGTGTCTGGTGTATGTAATGGCTTGCTTTGTTTGCATGATGGTTATAGGATTACCCTTTGGAATCCTTCCACGAGAGAAGTTAAGCTTCTTCCTGAATCAACTATCTCTCTTCCTCCTTTCGTAGATTGTACTTATTTTTATTGCATGGGGCTCGGGTTTGATCGTAAGTCAGATGACTACAAGGTTTTAGTGAATGTTATTAATCATGTCCACGATGAAGAGAGAATTATCCCGTTGAAATATATAAGTCAAATTCATTTATACAGCCTAGGTACAGAATCCTGGAGAGAAATTCCTCATCCTAAGGTCTCTTTTGATCGTCTTAAGCATTTGTTTAACATTTACATAAATGGATTTTGCCATTACATAAATGGAATTTGCCATTGGCCAGCGTTTGATGATAGTGGTGATCTAATTCTTTTTTTTGACGTGGCTGAAGAAGTTTTCTCAACATCACGACTGCCAAATTTTGGCATGTCTAGGGCTGAGTGCTTTTGGTATATAGCTTCCTTCAATGAAGCTCTTGCTACAATTGTTCATCCAAAAAGCGGCATGGAAAAATGCTATGATATATGGGTCTTGAATGGATATTTATGGACTAAACAACTTACAATTGGGCCTATTCTTGGAGTTGGGAGGCCGTTGGGATTTTGGAAGAATGGAGAATTGTTTTTGGAAAGTGAAAACCATGACCTAGTTATGTTTGATCCTTGCACCGGAAAGCTTCAGGATTTTGGAATCCACATGCCAAAGTGCGGTACGCAGCTAGTTGTTTATGCTGAAAGCATTGTTCCAATCAAGGGAAGTTCAGAATATAAGGCAAATATAACTCGTCGAGTGAAGTTTCCAGTGAAGTAATTAGTTTGCACTGCTTCAATACTATTGTATTGAGAAGAAGAAACATGGAGGTGAGTAGTATTGAATGTGTTTATTGTATTTATTAAATACTACTGATTTCGGTAGTAAAATCAAAATATGATTCCTTTTGCACTAGAAAACATACTGATATCTTTGTTGATTTTGATTAGAAATTTAACCTTTATCTTGTCTTAGTTATATTAGATTTAGAAATTAAACCTTTATCTTGTCTTAGTTATATTGGATTTAGTTTTTAGCCAATTTTTATTTAACAGATATAAATAAATTTTTTATTAGTAGATTTTCATAATGTCAGCTGTTTTGAGTTTTGTGTGATAAAGCAATAGATACAATTGTAAACTACAAAGAATTTCAGTTGCAGTAATCTTGAGATGCTCACTCCAAGTTTAAAGTTCAAGTAATCTTAGGTGAATTTTTGGTGTAAATATGATGTAGCACTGGAATTTGGCCAGGCAATAGGCAAATGTGTCATTTATCTTGTTGCTTTTAAGATTTAGCACTGCACTGCCACAACTATTTTATTGTGGCAATGGCCCATCAAAATCATTAACATTAAGGTTAACATTAAGGTTATAGCTAGGTGTCTCACATTAATTCTGTAAATTATTCCGATGAACTTGCACGGAATTTTTGCTTTAATCATGGCCATAGCATAAAAGGAAGTTTTATAGCAGACCAAGAGAAGAGATTTCGGCTGATTAACATCAGTGCATGCCATTTATTTTTCCTGGTATATCTTTTCAAAAACATGTTTATTATCATTTAAATTTTGACAATACTATGCCACAAAGAGCAATGTAATTCAGAAAGAAATTTGTACATTTCAACAAAGAGAGCTATACATAGACTAGCAATTCCGTGATGATTTCGTTCAGTTGTTGTGGTTGGATCAAATTTACCATTAATGATTCAATTGACTTAATTTTATTATGGTACTTTTAATTTTGAAACGAATTGTTGAGAAATGGTTAATAAAATATTCAGTTGGAGCAACTGAGGATAACATGATAGAAGAAAAAACTCTAATTCCATGTGTCCTCAAGTGATAATATTCCCTTCAAAATCATTACGAAAAATCAAACATTTTCAATTTCCCCGTCAACCTTTACCTTTTCATTATACCACATCATTTTTCCAAATAAAAAATAAGGTAGTGTAATTGAGCCACTTAAAAGATTAATGATAAATTGAAACTTCTGGCTTCCTTGTTGAGATGGAAGTCAAGGCACAGTTTTGAAGTATCCTACTGGTATAATGCTAAATTAAATAAAGTGATAGTAAAAAATAGTTCATATATATTTTGATTTAAATATTTAATTTAATGATAAATATATATTTTTTATATTTCAAAAGATGAATATTTAAAGTTTTTATTTTTCAAACTAAAGAGAAAAAAATTATAACCCATTGTCAATAACCAAGATTAGTGTCTAAGTTTGTCCTTAAAAAATAAAACCCCATTCACTGATCATAAATCTATTTTATTTTTAAATTTACGCATTAACGAGATGATAATTTCTTATTTACCATTCTACTAAATTTTAATTGTATAAAATGATTATAAAGCTCTGATATATTCAATTTTCTTTTTTTTACACAATTTTTATTTAAATTAATAAAAATATTTATTTATTCACCAACATAATGATTATGAAGAGTAGTAACTTTGTTTGACACACACACTTATTAAGTTAAGGATTTAAGTGTAAATACAACTCTTTTTACTATTTTCCTTTATTTCTATTAAATTCATTAAATATATTAGCTTAATGGAAAGCCCAAACCTAGAGTTGAGGGTTTTAAAGTTTTCCAGCCGCATGATCTCTGCTCATGTTGAAGTCTTGAAGTCTTAGTCCTTTGTTTCAGATAAAGTACGAAGAGCTGCTCCATGTTGATGCCAATTACCAATAACTAATTACCGGAAACCCTGGTGATGGAAATTCTTTTGATGCTTCCCGTTAAATCCCTGATGAGATTTAAGTGTTTGCAAAACATGGTGCTCTTCTTTTTGGACCTCCTATTTTATCACCTCTCATAAAAACAACAACCTCAATCTCCTCATCTGGTATGTTGACAAAGTTCCTCGCTACTCTTTGTTTTCAACTGAAACAAAAATTAAGAAACATGGTGGACCTGACGAATTTAATCTAAAAGTCAAAGAGAATATCCATATACCTGTACGACTAACTGGGATGGGTCTATGTAATGGCTTGCTTTGTTTGCATGATAGTTATAGGATTACCCTTTGGAATCCTTCCATGAGAGAAGTTAAGTTTCTTCCTAAATCCACCATTTCAAGTCCTCCTTCCACATCTCACACTTCTTTTTATTGCATTGGGTTCGGGTTTGATCGCAAGTTAGATGACTACAAGATTTTAGTGTATGTTTTTCACTATGTCGAGTCGAAAATTATATTTCAAATTCATTTATACAGCCTAAATACTGATTTCTGGAGAGAAATTCCTCATCCAAATGTTTATATTTATGCTCCTGAATTGTTTAGCACTTACCAAGTCTCTTTAGCTATTCCCTGATATAGTTAGGTGTCTCACATTAATTAATGCTGTAAATATGATGTAGCATTTACCAAGACTCTTTAACTTTTTCCTGATATTGTTAGGTGTCTCACATTAATGCTGTAAATATGATGTAGCACTAGAAGATTGCCCAGGCAATAGGGGAATGTGACTGTAGTATTGTGGTAATGGCCCACTAAAATCATTGCCTTCAAGGTTAATACTCTTGAGTTATAGTTAGGTGTCTCACATTAATACTGTAAACTATTCCGATGAACTTCTAGAGAATTTTGGCTTTAATGTTGGTGAAATTGTGTCTCTATGTTTTTATTTTTTCTCTTTTAACACAAGAAACATTATTTGTTGCGAACCATATAATCTAATTTATCTGATGAAACAGGGTTGTTAGAGTTCATAAATATTAGCAGTATTAATGAGAGTAGAATTAACCCTATAGTATAATGAATTTGAGGAAGAAGAAATGAATGAGGAAAGACCTTGGAGCAGCAAATCTAATCATGGCTATAGCATAAAAGGTAGTTTGATAGCAGACCAAGAGAAGAGATTTCTACTGACTAACATCAGTGCATGGCATTTATTTTTCCCGGTATATACTAGCAATTTATGAGTTTCTTGTTTCCCTGTGTCTCTGATTGGTCTTTCTCATCTTTCTGTGATGATTTCGTTCAATTATCCGAACAAGAGAACGAGGTTTTCCAGTTAAGAACACTATATATCCAACAGCATTGCCAACCACCACTCCACTTCCATACCCTATCACCACAGCCTTCCAACCAAGTCCATCTAAGAATAAGTCACCATTCCCTTCAGACTCTGAAGATGGTGTTTCTGGGGCCTCATCACTGCTACATTTCTTTGACAATGGCCAACCACACAAACCCAAGCTTCCTATATATGAATCATTTTCAAAGGTATCGAACTGATTACCTCGAGGAATGGATCCAACAAGCTGGTTTTGTGGTAAGTTTAGCCTTGCTAGAAATGTCAAACTGGTTAACTTCCCAGGAATCTCTCCAGTTAGATTGTTGGAGGATAGGTCTAATGATTCAAGTACTGTCAATTACCCAGAGATGTTGGTATTCGTCCTGTAAGGCTGTTGAGGGAAAAGTTTAGCACTTTCAATGCACGATGCTCTCCGATTACTTCTAGAATCTCTCCATGAAAGCTGTTTATCGACAAGTCAATGGTAGTGAAAATAGTTAGGATCCTCACCAGTTCAACCTCTATCCCTTTTAGTGTTACCCTCACAGAATCCTGATAGTATTTTTGTCCCAAATACTTCAATTCTCTTTCACCCTCACCAATACTCTTCATGGCCATCACACTTTCAAAATACCTCGTTGGCAAAGGACCACTAAAATCGTTGTCAGAGAGATAAAGAATTCGCAACTTAATTTGGAAAAGAAATGTTCCTCCCTGAACCTGGCAGAAGAGCATGGGATTTATTGGAATGGAGAACAAGTACCTGAAGCTCCGGAAGAGCTCCCAACCAATTGGGAATATGTCATTTATGTTGTTTCCAATATCTAGAACTTGTAGCATCCTGCAGTTGGTCAAGGAATTGGACCTGCTAAGTTATTCCCCAACAGAGAGATTGAGAGTTTGGTATATGGTGTCCAATTAAACTATAAAAGAAAATCTCTGCTAAACCAAGAATTATAAACAATTTTTGGGAAAGCTTTAACACAATACCTTTCTTTAACACAAACAATTATTATTTGTTAATTATTAAATTGAATATTTAAGTGTAAATACAATGCCTTTCTTTTAATTGGCTTAATTTTACTATCATACTTTTAATTCGGAAGCAAGTTTGGTCCGATTGTTGAAAATATTTCAAAATAAATATTCACAATTTTAAAAATATTTATTTTGCAAAATTTTTAAATTTTTATCTATACAAATTAATTTAGTGTTGTTCTGTGAAAGCGTATAAATATTCTATGTTGACAGTTTATCAAATGTATTCTTATTTGTTGTGTGGTTGGTTCATTTACCATTAATTTTTTAATTGACTTATTTTTATTATTATAATTTTAATTTTGAAACAAGTATGATAGTATTGTTGAGAAATAGTTAATAAAATATTCAGTTGGGAGTTGTTTTGTAATTTCAAAAAAAATTGAAGAAAAAACTCCAATCCCACGTGTCCTGAAGCAATAATCTTCCCCTCAGATTTAATTAGTTGAGCCAATTAAAAGATTAATAATAAATTTGAGCTACTGACATATTAAAATAATAAATTTAGACCTTATTTTCTAATATTATTTCCAATATATATAAATAATTTTAATTTAATTGCTTCCTCGAGGAAGTAACATTTTGAACTAAATGAGTTGGAATTTGAAGTTTCCTAGTGGTGTAAAGCTAAATTAAATAAAGTGATAATAAAAAATAGTTAACTTAATACATAATTTCGCACATTCAAACCACAAAAGCAGATTGCTATTCACAAATGTGCCAGCAAATTAAATTTGATTAATAAGGGCATATTATTCACATTTGATTTGAATATTTAATTTAATGATAAATATATATTTTTTATATTTAAAAGATATAATATTAAAATTTTTATTTTGAAACTAAAGAGAAAAAAAATTATAACCCATTGTGAAGAATCAAGATTTGTCTCTAAGTTCATCTGAAACAATGTTTTCTAAAAATCTCATTCATGGATCATAAATATATTTTATTTTTAAATTTAAGAATTAAAACCTCTCCTTTACCACATTCTATTCAATTTTAGTTGTATACAATATTTATAATGCTCTAACATATTCATGAAATTTATTTAACTTAATAAAAAATACTTTTCTATTTATTTATTTATGAACCTAATGATTATGTAAAGTAATAGTATCTTTGTTTGACACAAACACTTATTAAATTGAGTGTTTAAATGTAAATACAATTCCGTGAATAAAGCTTGCCTTGCGGCATATCTTTGCTGGTTGACGTATTCTTTGAGTTGCTGCACACTTAGAGATCTTGCCTTTGAAGTCTTAATCCTTTGTTTTAGATAAAGAAGGAAGAATTGCTCCATGTCGATGCCAATTATCGACAAGGAATTGCCAGATATCCTAGTGATGGAAATCCTTTTGAGGCTTCCTGTTAAATCTCTGATAAGATTTAAGTGCGTTTGCAAATCCTGGTGCTTTTCTTTTCAAACCCCCTATTTTATCACCAACCATAAAAACGACAACCTCAATCTTCTCTTCAAGGATTTTAAGATCTCTCGCTTCTCCCCGCTTTCAACTGAAACAAAAATTAAGAGACATGGTGGACCTGATGTTGAGTTTAATCTGAAAGTCAAAGAAAATATCCATATGCCTGTCTCCATCTGTAATAGTAGTAGGTCACGACTCACAGTGTTCGGAGTATGTAATGGCTTGCTTTGTTTGCAGGATGGTTATAGGATTACCCTTTGGAATCCTTCCACGAGAGAAGTTAAGCTTCTTCCTAAATCAACTATCTCACTTCCTCCTTCCGTAGAGAGTACTTATTTTCATTGCATGGGGTTTGAGTTTGATCCTAAGTCAGATGACTACAAGGTTTTAGTGAATGTTATTAATCGTGTCCACGATGAAGAGAGAATTATCTCGTTCAAATATATAAATCAAATTCATTTATACAGCCTAAGTACAGATTCTTGGAAAGAAATTCCTCATCCGAAGGTCCTTTTTATGGTCTTCATCATTTGTTTATCACTTACATAAACGGAATTTGCCATTACATAAATGGAATTTGCCATTGGCTAGCGTTTGGTGATAGTGGTGATCTGATCCTTTCTTTTGACATGGCTGAAGAAGTTTTCTCAACATCATGACTGCCAAATTTTGGTATGTCTAGGGCTGAGTGCTTTTGGTATATAGCTTCCTTCAATGAAGCTCTTGCTATAATTGTTTATCCAAGAAGAGGCATGGAAAAATGCTATGACATATGGGTCTTGAATGGATATTTATGGACTAAACAACTTACAATTGGGCCTATTCTTGGAGTTGGGAGGCCGTTGGGATTTTGGAAGAATGGAGAATTGTTTCTGGAAAGTGAAAACCATAAACTAGTAATGTTTGATCCCTGCACTAGAGAGCTTCAAGATTTTGGAATCCACATGCCTAAGTACAGAACGCAGCTAATTGTTTATGCTGAAAGCATTGTTCCAATTAGGGGAAGTTCAGAATATATGACAAATATAACTCGCGAAGTGCAGTTGCAAGTGTAGAATTTAGTTCGGAATTCTTCAATAATATTGTATTGAGAAGAAGAAACGTGGAGGTGAGTAGTATTCAATATGTTTATTGTAGTCATTAAATGCTACTGATTTCGGTAGTAAAATCAAAATATGATTCCTTTTGCAATAGAATTTTTGAATTTTTGAATCCATTGCATCATTGTGCTCTGCCATGTATTATGAACTAAAATTTAATTACGTCATATACATATTGTAGACACATAAATTAAAAAAATAAAAATAAAATAAAATAAAATAAAATAAAATAAAATAAAATAAAATAAAATAAAATAAATAAATAAAAAAAAATAAAAAAAAATCGGGATGGCTGGGCGTACGCCCAGCCATCCCTTCGCCGTCCCATCCCCCACCCACTACGCGGGATGGGGGTTCTGGCCACCAACTCCAGGGGTGCCAGAACCCCCTCGCCGGGTTGTCCAAAAAAATTGGACAACCCGGCTCTTTAAAACCCTGCAAAAGCAAAACACAGCAGTTAGACAAGGAACCAAAAACCAAAAAACAACAACAAAAAAAAAGAAAGAAAAAAGGGGTGAGATCTGAGAAGAGGAAGCGGTAGAGAGAGAAAAAGAAAGAACGGCCGGCGGAGAGAAGAAAGGAGAGAGCTTGACGCCGGCAACGGAAGGCGAAGTGATACGTCGGCTAGGAGAGAGAAATCCGAGAAGAGAGGGGAGGACGCCGGCGCCGGAAGAGAGAAGAGATTTTTTTAGAGAGAAGGGAGAGGGCGCCGCTGCTAGAGAGAGAAAGTGAGGACTGAAAGTGAAGAGAGAAAGAGAGAAAAGGGGATTAAATACCTAGGGTTCGTGGGCAAAACGACGTCGTTTCAGAGAGGCAAGCGGAAGTTGGAAGGACCAGGCCAAACGGCGTCATTTTGAGCGGCTTCGCAGGCATCAAAACGGTGCGTTTTGGACTTTACCTTGCGGGCTTCCAGAAACAGGCCGGGGTGTTGGATTTGGGCTCCCACGGGCCGCCGAGTTGGGCCAATCGCAGCCCAACAAGGTATAACCCTTTTTGTTTTGTTTTGCTTGGGCCTAGCCCATTTTAATTTAAATGCATTTATCATTTTTTTTTAGGAATAAATATTTATATAATATGGGCACTTATATTTAATATTAAAAAAATAATAAAAAAAATAATAATAATAGTAATTCATGATGCAAATATATATATATATATATTATATTATATTAAGATAAAAAATAAAAAAA
>NC_030859.1:20400188-20411192 GCF_000208745.1 Theobroma cacao
AAAAATAATAAATAATCCAAAAATTTTTATTAAACATATAATTGGGTGAATTATAAATCACCTAAATCAATAAACGTGTGCATGTAGATATCATCATTTTATCCTGTCATAGCATACCACATTTATCTTGCAAATGGTGCGGGAGTCCCGATGATGGGATTTCCCCGAGGAGCTTGTAGAGACGAGTTCTTCCGGGGATATCTCTAGGTGAGAAAAATTTCGAGACTTCACCAAAGCGTTGGGATGGTCTTCGAACAATTTTCTAATAAAAGATTACCTACTCCATTATTTAAAATAAACAAGTCATAACATCATTTTACATTTGCGTCATGTGCATACGTAAAACTAACAAAACTCAGTCAGTCAATTTAATAAAAAATTTAATTAATAAAGTAAGGAGTAAATTAAGAGAAGGCTATATTAAGAATAACTTAAGATTAAATGGTACCGTTCGAAGAACGGGCGTCACGGAGGGGCTAACCCTTCTCCGTGCGTAAACGCACTCCCGAACCCCTCTCTAAAAAACGTGGACCAGTTCTCCTTCTTTCGACGGGCCTAAAATTAATTTAGGACTTCGTCCATTAAGAATCGGGTTAATAGGTGACCAATCACACCTAAGATAAAAAGATTGGTGGCGACTCCCACACACCATTTAATTTTCGCCCGCGTCTGACGGACGGGTTCTCGGACCCGCACGTCACGACACATATATAGTTTACTGGCAAAATCCATAAAAGGAGAGAAATTCAACTTTAAATACCAAAACTTATAACCTCACAAATTCAGCTTCACATTGCAGAACCCCAACTTCACATCATTGCATTAATACTGTAAATTATTCCGATGAACTTTCAGGGAATTTTTGCTTTAAAGTTGGTGAAATTGAGTCTGTATGTTTCTTTTTTTCTCCTTTAACACAAGAAACATTATTTATTGCGAACCAAATAATCTAATTTATCTGATGAAACAGGGTTGTTAGAGTTCATAAATATTAGCAGTATTAATGAAAGTAGAATTAACCCAATAGTATAATGAATTTGAGGAAGAAGAAGTGAATGAGGAAACACCTTGGAGCAGCAAATCTAACCATGGCTATAACATAAAAGGCAGTTTTATAGCAGACCAAGAGAAGAGATTTCTACCGGTGGACATCAGTGCATGCCATTTATTTTTCCTGGTATAAAACAAGTTTTCTTCTCAAAAAAATGTTTATTATCTTTTAAATTTTGACAATACTATGCCACAGCTTCGTCATTTGGTGATCATTGCAAAGAGCAATGTAATTCAGAAAGAAATTTGCACATTTCAACAAAGAGAGCCATACATATACTAGCAATTTACGAGTTTCTTGTTGCCCTGTGTCTATGATTGGTCTTTCTCATCTTTCTGTGATGATTTCGTTTAGTTATTATTGTGGTTGGATCAAATTTTCTACTAATTTTTCAATTAATCTAATTTTATTACTGTATTTTTAATTTTGAAACAAATTTGATTGTATTGTTGAGAAATAGTTAATAAAATATTCAGTTGAAAGTTGTTGTATAATTTCAAAAAAAAAAATTTGAAGATAATAGGACAGCAGAAAAAACTCCAATTCCACGTGTCCTCGACTGATAATATTTCTTTCAAAACCATTACGAAAAATCAAACATTTCAATTTCCGCATCAATTTTTGTCTTTTCATTAGACTGCATCATTTTTTCCAAACAAAAAATAAGGTAATGTAATTGAGCCAATTAAAAGATTAATAATAAATTTGAACTACCGACACATTACAGTAATAAATTTAGACCTTATTTTTTATTACTATTTCCGATATATATATATATATATATATATTAATTTAGGTGCTCCCTCATTGAGATGGAAGTCAAGGAACAGTTTTGAAGTTTCCTAGTGGTATAATGCTAAATTAAATAAAGTGATAATAAAAATTAATTAACTTAATATATAATTTGTCACATTCAAACCACCAAAGCATATTGTTGTTCCCTAAAGTGCCAGAAAATTAAATTCGATTAATAAGAGTATACTATTCATCTTTGATTTAAATATTTAATTTAACGATAAATATATATTTTTAATTTATATTTAAAAAGATATAATATTTAAATTTTTTATTTTTGAAAGTAAAGAAAAAAGAGATTATAACCCATTGTGAAGAATCAAGATTCATCTCTATGTTCATCCGAAACAATGTTTTCTTAAAACCCCATTCACTTATCATAAATATATTTTATTTTTAATTTATGAGTTAACGAGATGATAACTTCTCATTTACCATTCTACTAAATCTTAGTTCTGTACAATAATTATAAAGCTCTAATATATTTATTTTTCTCTTCTTATGGAATTTTTATGTAAATAAATAAAAAATATTTTTCCATTTATTTATTCACCAACATAATGATTATGTAGAATACAAACATTGTTTGACATAAACACTTATTAAATTGAGTATTTTAGTGCAAATATAAATCCTTTCACTATTTAATTCTTTTCTATTAAATTCAATAAATATATTAACTTAATCAAAAGCCCAAACCTAGTTGTACTATTTTAAAATTTTCCGGGCGGTATGATCTTTGTTGGTTGTTGATGCTTCCTTTTAGTTGAAGTCTTGAAGTCTTAATCCTTTGTTTCAGATAAAGAACAAAGAACTACTCCATGTGGATGCCAATTACTGACAAGGAATTGTCAGAAATCCTGGTGATAAAAATCCTTTTGAGGCTTCCTATTAAATCCTTAATGAGATTCAAGTGCATTTGTAAATCCTAGTGCTCTTCTTTTAAGACCTCCTATTTTATCACCAACTATAAAAACAACAATCTCATATTCTCTTTAAGGGTTTTGACAAGCTCCCTTACTTCTCCTTCCTTTCCATTGAAACGGAACTCACTCGCTTTTCCTTTCTTTCAATTGAAACGAAAATTAAGAAAATGATGAACAAGAAGTCAGGTTTAATGTGAAAGTCATCCATATGCCTGTCTCTATTCGTAGACTTACAGTGTTTGGTCCATGTAAGGGCTTGCTCTTTGTTTGCACGATGGTTATAGGATTACCCTTTGAAATCCTTTCACAAGAGAAGTTAAGCTTCTTCTCGAATCCACTATCTCACGTCCTCTTTCTGCACATAGCACTAATTATTTTTGCATCAGATTTGGGTTTGATTGCAATTTGGATGACAAGATTTTTGTGAAGGTTAGTCACTATACCCAGTTGGAATCTATATATCAAATTCATTTATACAGTCTAAATATGAGTTCCTAGAAAGAAATTCCTCATCCTAACGTCGTTATTACTCCTGTATTGTTTAACACTTACATGAATGGAATTTATCATTGGGAAGTGATGGGTGATGATGGTGGTTATCCTTTCTTTCGACATGGCTAAAGAAGTTTTCTCAACATTACCCTTATGTCTAATGTTGAGTGTTCGTGGTGTATTGCTTCTTTTAGTGACGCTCTTGCTACAATTGTTCATTCAAGAAGAGGCATGGAAAAATGCTATGACATATGGGTCTTGAATGAATATTCATGGCCTAAACAACTGACGATTGGGCCTATTCTTGGAGTCAGGAGGCCGTTGGCATTTTGGAATATTGGAAAATTGCTTCTGGAAAGTGAAAATCATAAACTAGTCATGTTTGATCCCTGCACTGGAGAGCTTCAAGATTTTGGAATCCACACACCTAAGTACACAATGCAGCTAGTTGTTATCTGGGGAAGTTCAGAGCATGAGGCAAAAATAACACGTCAAGTGCAGTTGTAAGTGTAGAATTTAGTTGGCAACGTTGCAATAATATTGTAGTGAGAATGTTATTGAGAATTTAGTTGGTCAATAATCTTAATGACCAAAAACAAAACTAAAAGAGATAAGAATAAATTTCTTATGGTATATTTCATTTGTTGGACAGATTGGAAAAGCATAGGCATATACAGCCATTGTCAATGAGGCTACATCAAGCTACTTAAATTATACCATGACTTTGTTGTATCTACATGGATGCTTTGCTGCTTTCACCATTAGCTTTCTTTGAATCATTTTCCTTTTTCTGTGCTTTGTAGGTGGATTAATAGTTTATCATTATTTGTCAACCAATAAACATGTAATTAATTAAGGAATGGTCATTAACTTTGCAGATTCCAAGGTATCTCTAATCGGAGTCCAAGTATGTATGCTCTTTGCCCCATCATTGTGCTTCCACTAATTAACATTATTAGTGTGCTATTGATTAAATCAATTCAAAACCTCCCCCCTTTTCAAAGGCAAAAGATTTCGAATGGCCCATTGCCTAATTAAAAGCTGCAGAAATAAGATTCCTAACCCTTGTACTAATAACAAGTCTAACATGAGTAGATAAGGGCACCTTTCTTAATCATTTCTATCTCTTTCAACAGATAGCTATATCTGCATTAATTTGGCGAAGGCGTACCCGACATGGCATGATACTTGTTCGTCAGTCATAGTTAATTTTTTTCTTTCTATAAAATACTTTTCATCAGTTTCAAAAATCCAAAAGTCATCAATATAGTAATTGAAAAAATATTAAATAATGTATCAATCTAAATTTATTAATTTCTATAATACCGCACTGAATCTGTAGTTAGATGGCAGCAGATTCAAGCCAATTGTGAAACTGTATATATGTATATATACATATATATATATATGTATGTATGTAAATATGTAAATATGAATGTATGCATTCATTTTGAAAGATAAGAATTCATTTTGAAACCAGGGGAGTGCCTTAGTAAAAAGAGGCGCCTCCCATGATCATAACAAAAAAACTGGTGCTGAAACAAAAACCTGGCAGCAGTAGAACAATAATTACAAGCTGCAACCCATTGCACCAAGCACCCAGCGCTAGATCCAATACAGCATTGCGAGGGACCATGGTTCATCTTTAAATTTATCCGAAACAATATTTTCTTAAAACCCTATTCATGATTCATCATAAATATATTTTATTTTTAAATTTATGAATTAAAACCTCTCATTTACCACATTCGATTGAATCTTAGTTGTATACAATATTTATAAAGCTCTAACATATCTATCTTTCTTTTCTCATTAAATTTATTTAAATTAATAAAAAATTATTTTTCTATTTATTTATTCATCAACATAATGATCATGCAGAGTACTAACTTAATTTGACACAAACACTTATTAAATTGAGTATTTTAGTGTGAATGCAATTCCTTTCATTATTTTATTTTTTTATTAAATTTAATAAATATATTAGCCCAAACCTAGTTGTACCAATCTTAAGGCTTTATAGAAAAGCTGAGGGTTTTAAAGTTTACTTGGCGGCATGATCTTTGTTGGTTGTTGATGTATCCTTTGAGTTGAAGTCATCAAGTCTTAATCCTTTGTCTTAGATAAAAAAGGAAGAATTGCTACATGTCGATGCCAATTACCGACAATGAATTATCAGAAATTTTGGTGATGGAAATTCTTTTGAGGCTTCCTGTTAAATCCCTGATGAGATTCAAGTGCGTTTGCAAATCTTGGTACTCTTCTTTTCAAACCTCTTATTTTATCACCAACCATAGAAACAACCTCAATCTCTTCTTCAAGGGTTTTGACAAGGTCCCTTACTTGTCTCTGCTTTCAACTGAAACGGAAATTAAGAAACATGATGAACAAGACGTCAGGTTTAATCTAAAAGTCAAAGAGAAAATCCATATGCCTGTTTCTATCTGTAATAGTTGGCGACTCACAGTGTCTGGTCCATGTAATGGCTTGCTTTGTTTGCATGATGGTTATACAATTACCCTTTGGAATCCTTCCACAAGAGAAGTTAAGCTTCTTCCTGAATCCCCTACTCCTTCCACTGATTACACTTATTTTTTTTGCATTGGGTTCGGGTTTGATCGCAAGTTTGATGATTACAAGATTTTAGTGAAGGTTATTCATTGTGTTTGGTCGAAATCTACATCTCAGATTTATTTATACAGCCTAAATACAAATTCCTGGAGAGAACTTCCTCATCCCAACGTCTTTATTGATCCTTTCTTGTTTAACACTTACATAAACGGCATTTATTATTGGAAAGTGACTAGTGATGACGATAGTTATTTGATCCTTTCTTTCGACATGGCTGAAGAAGTTTTCTCGACATTACCCTTGTTGAATTTTGGTATGTCTAATGCTAGGTGTTTGTGGTGTATTGCTCCCTTTAATGAAGCTCTTGCTACAATTGTTCATCCAACGGAAGGCATGGAAAAATGCTATGACATATGGGTCTTGAATGGATATTCATGGACTAAACAACTTACAATTGGTCCTATTCTTGGAGTCGAGAGGCCGTTGGCATTATGGAAGAATGGAGAATTGTTTTTGCTAAGTGAAAACAATACATTAGTCATGTTTGATCCCTGTACTGGAGAGCTTCACGATTTTGGAATCCACATGTCTAAGTACACAATGCGGCTAGTCGTTTATGCTGAAAGCATTATTCCAATCAAGGGAATTTCAGAGTATGATGCAAAACTAACTCGTCAAGTGCTGCTGTAAGTGTAGAATTTAGTTGGCAATGCTTCAATAATTTTGTTTCAAAGGAAGAGAGTAGTATTCAATGCATTTATTGTGTTTATTAAATACTATTGATTTTGGTAGTAAAATCAAAATATGATTCGCTTTGCACTAAAAAACATTCTGATACATCATAGATCTGATAATTGTCCAATTTTTTTATTTAGCATTACTGGCGTTAATATTAGTAGCATTAATATTGGTAGATTTTTGTATTGTGGGCTGCTTTTGGGTTTTGTGTGATAAAGCAATAGATACGATTGTACTAAACTGTATAGTGTTACATAGTATGTGTTGCAGTTGCAGTTGCAGGAATCATGAGCTGCTCACTCCAAGTATAGTGTGAAGGGACTGTCCAAGGCTGCTGAGACAAGCTTCTATCGTCCTCCCTAAGAATGTCAAAAGAATAACAACTTGAGAAAAGAATTTAAAGAAACAAAAAATGGGAGAGAGATCAGCAACGTTGATTTATTAAATACTAGTGTTTATCGTACACAAGCATGCTGGCAAAATCTATAGAAGGAGAGAAATTCATCTTTAAATTCCAAAACTTATGACTTCAACAACATGCTTGTGTAGTCATCGTACAAAAGAGAGTTAACTTTGCAACCTCAAAACTTTCAATAAAAGTTCTTATGTGAAATGATCTTCATTTATATATATTGCTCAGTCAATACAGATTCACTTCATTAATTGATAAAAATATATAAAAGTTTAGCGAGGCCAAGATAGAACATGCCAATGGCCATAACACTATGTCCGTACAAACAACGCCCATACTATTTCTGCAGAAAATTTAAGATGACCAAAAAAAATTTCTTAATATTAATATTTTCGATCTTGACCAACAAAAAAAAGCTGAGTGTTGATAAAATGTATGTACATATTTTGATTTGTACACAGTAGGTAGAGGACATGGCATGCAGTCTCCATTGACAGTAGGGCTATCAGACTGGAGCAATTGCCCTGAGTTGGGACTTCTCGGGGAAACATTAGGAGCAGCGGATTTCTTACCGTCAGGCTCAGTTCTGGTCATGCAACAATCCTCTCCTCTCCCTAATGCACCGAAGAAGATCGTGAGCTCTGCTCGGAAGAAAGGGTTGTTTAAGACTAGTGGGCAACCGTCGGCTGTACCATTTGTTAATCATAGAAAAGCAGATGATTATTATTGATCATATTATTCGAAATGATAACAATTAAGCTTTCATTTTGGTATTTAGCTATGTCGCAGGAGCCAGTACTAACTTTATAATTCCTTTTGTTCCAAAGAAAAAAAAATGAAATGATGTCAAAGGATAACCTGTATACTAGAATGATAATTAAAAATGAAGATTACATATCTCAATATTCGATATTTAAAAAAAAAATTCCATATATAATATGTATCTCAATTAAATTAAATGCAATTAAAGAATGAACTAATCAATAATACTATTTGCAAGTTATAAGATCACGTGTTAATTCGAGTAAATTTTTTAATGAAATGTAACATCGATTCGCTTTGCATTAAAGAAACAGAAGGAACAAAACATTTAGCCCTCAAGTTAATACATGGAGATTTTGTTTTGTTATACCTTAGTCCTATTATAACATTCCAAAATCAAGATCTTGATTATTATTATTATTATTATTTGTATTAATGTGTCAAAATAATAAATAGCACCTAACAATTTAACTTGATGACAAGGCATCAAATCCAATTTTAGCCAATTCTTATCAATATTTAGCTAGATTTTGTATTTTTTTTTATCTTTTTTTGTATAATTTGCTGATTTTAACTCTAATTAAAAAATGAATTAGTTAAAATTAATTAAAATTAGTATGACGTATGATTTCTTTTAAACCGAAAAAATTTTTGAAAGGTTAAGAAAATTTGGTTCGTATTGTTGACCATCAAATTGAATGAGATTTACTAATTAATGATAATATGTATATATATATATATATATATATATATATATATATTATACACTATCAAGAGCTATAAGGGGGGATTGGGAATTCTAGTTTTGACACCAACCTTTTCGTAAAAAACCCAACAAAAATTCATCAAAATATTTCAATGAAAAATTATTGTATTTTTTTAACATATATAAAAATATAGACTGTTAGGTTATGAAATGCCCCATACTTTGATATGGTGCTAAATAAAGTTGGTCAAATGCGAATTAAGGCATAATAAGGAACTTTAGGAACCAAAGAGATAAGATAAAATTTTTAAAATAAAATAATATTTTATTAATAAAATAATATTAAAATATTAATATTTAGTCGGATGTCAAAATCAGACATGAAGAAGGATCATATGGTTGATCCAAGTAGGGGAAAAGATGTCAAGCCTGACTCTATAAAATACTTGTCATGACATACATGTGATGGATAGCATGTTTGCATGATAGGAGAGTCCCGAAAAAAATTTACAAAAGTCGGTATTGTACCTAAAGGTACAACAAAGTTGATTTAAGCCTTGAACTAGATCAAATAGAGAATTTAAGATGAAATTAAGAATATTAAAGTCCCAGAATGGTTTAATATGGTGATTTGGAGTTCGAGGATCAATTTGGAGTCAAATTAGAATTTTCACTATCTAGGGGTAAAATGGTCATTTGCCACCTGAGAACAAAATGGAAATTTTTAAAAAAGATTTTTTACCCCATTTGACTTATTGGAGTATGATTTGAGGATTAATAAGTGAAAAAATTTTATTCTTGGTATTTTTCAAAGCATAGGGGCAAAATGGTAATTTTGCCACCCTAGAGGCAAAACAATAATTTTTCACCACCAGGACATTTGTCCAGCACATGGTCTTCCCTTATTCTCATTTTGACCAGTGACTAATTGTGTAGTGGAGATAAAAAGGATTAAAATTTTTTAAGTTTTAAAAACGGGCCAATGACATGATGCCACGTGTCATGCCTTTATTAATTTATTATTTTCCTTTTTAAAAGGCACAAAAATCAGCCCATCTGTAAAGCTCGACTTTGTAAAATACTTGTCATGACATACATGTGATGATAGCATGATTGCATGCTAGGAGAGTCTCGAAAAATTTACAAAAATAGGTATTGTACCTAGAGGTATAACAAAGTTGATTTAAGCCTCGAACTAGATCAAATAGAGAATTTGAGATGAAATTAAGGATATTAAAGTACCAGAATGGTTTAATATGGTGATTTGGAGTTCGAGGATCAATTTGGAGTCAAACCGGAATTTTCACTATCCAAGGACAAAATAGTCATTTGCCACCTGGGGACAAAATGAAAATTTTTAGAAAAGATTTTTTGATCCCATTTGACTTATTAGAGTATGATTTGAGTATTGGAGTATGATTTGAGGTTAAGAAGTGAAAACAAATTGTAATTCCGGTATTTTTTAGAGCATAGGGGTAAAATGGTAATTTTACCACCCCAGAGGCAAAAGTGTAATTTTACACCACTATGACATTTTTCAAGCTCCAGAATTCTACCTATTATTATTTTATGCTATGGATAAATATTAGAGCATTTGTGGTGGTGAGAAAAGGCTTAAAAATTAAGTTAAAATAAGTGGACCAATAAAAAGGTGACATGTGTCAAAAATTTAATATTTTTATATTACCATTTAAAAACCAGCCCACACTCTTCCACTCAGCATTTCAAGGCCGACCAGCACCTGCAGAAAAGAGAAGAAAAGAAAAGAAAAACCCTAGGGTGGAAAAGCTAAGGAAAAATTGTTGAATTTTCAAGAAATTGCTGACTAAAGGTAAGATTTTTAATATTAAGCTTGAAATTCATCTTGCCCATGCATTCTTTTCCATTTTCCATGAATTAAATTCAAGTTTTCATGAGGGGCAATATGCTGGCCAAATTTAGAGAGAGAAAGTTGGTGACGAATTTAGTTGAATTTCAAAGTAATTTAGTGTTTTTAGGTGTTTAGTTACATTTAGTATGAAAATTAAGCAAGAAATCCACATGCCCATTATAGAACCTACCTTGGCTGAATTTTATGGGTGAGGATTAATGATGAATTTAGTTGTTTTTCATGCCATTTAGATGTATTTGGTGCTTAGGAATACCGAAAATCGAAAACAGGTACCGAAAAATTTTACTCACGTTAGTTAGCAATTTGCACCATAATGAAAGATATTTTGGTAATTGCACTTAGAATAGATTTTTATTGAAGTGTGTGGAATTTTGGGGAGTACTGGAAGTGTAATAAATTAATTGGAATCGAATTGGACTTTTAGACCGATTAAATAGTGTATAGTGCGCGATAGGCCGAACACCTCCCATTTCATTGCATGCATTCATATAGAACATAGAATAGTTTTGTGACAATTTAGCATAAGTATATTTAATTTCCTGTTACACATTATGTATAGGTGGTGAGCCCTCAGATAAGGGCAAAGGTATTGCACCCGAGGATCAAGAATAAGAGTGTTGTAAATTCCCGTCAAAGTGAGTAACCACTGTTCATCTTATC
>NC_030859.1:20413631-20464569 GCF_000208745.1 Theobroma cacao
CTGGTTTTGAAAATAGAGTAATTGGAGACTGCCTGCTTGTGTTGTAAATTTATGGTTTTAAATTGAATGGCTTATGACAATAAATGAGCATGAATGGCTAAACTGATTTTGGTGTTAGAATTATTTGTACTGTGTATTTAGCCTTGAGAGGCTAGGTTGCGATAAATTGCCATGTCATGCAGAAAAAGATTTTATAAATCAGGTGGTAGATAAAAGATTAGCTACTGCAGTGGTGGGGGGTTTCAGTGGGCTAGCCTATTAAATGGGCACGGTAAACTCTGTATATTCTCACCTCGATCGTAAAGGCGCGTAGGGTATCTCTTGAGGTAGGCTTTTTGAGTGCACTTCACGTGGACCACCGCGTGAGAGTGAGACTTAACCAACGCCAAAGAACAACTATGTTTCAAAATAAAAATATGATTTATGCAAAATATGAATTTTTAACAACCTTGGCAGACTTGGTTGGATACCCCTGGTCCAGATGTCCTCGAGTACAGGATTTGGCATGAGCCAAGTTTTGAGTAATTCACGAGCCATATTGATTATTTGGTTGAAATGAATATTCGTGATGTGAAAAATTTGCTAAAATGAATTATTTTTAATTGTCTCCCTTTACTCGCCTTTAGATTATGTAGATAGTGTTTGTTTAGTCACTGAGATTTGATAATCTCACCCTTTTTTTTTATCCCATCATTTCAGGCCGGGTTAGCTTGTAGATAGCAGACATCGTCGAGAACTATAGTTGGCCATACTACTTCAAAAACTGTAGGTTTATTGTCTTTACTACTTTTATTCATTTGTGGGCCCACGTTGCATTGTAAATTAAATTTCATACTTTGGTTTTCCGTATTATAGTTTGTATAAATATATTTAACTTTTACGCTACTAAAAATCATTTTCAGAATACTCTATAAATATTAATTTGTAAGAAAATAGAATATTTTGTCGAATATTTTTATTTTATGGTTATAATTCCATTTTAAATCACGTTTTAGACATTCAAATTTAATTTCAATTTCAAAATATGCATTTCTCGCTTAAGTACTATATTTTGGTCGAGTTTGAAATTTTTAATAAAAAATGACCAAAATGCCCCTGTGAAGTGAAATTTATTTTTCCACTATTTTAAATCGGAAAAAGGCTTAAAAGCCTTTAAAATACGACATTTGGCAACGATTAACCACAGGGGAGATAAGAAACTAATATGAAAGCCTTACGAGGTCTCGATATGGTATTTGAGGGATAAGTACCTATCGAGACATCGCGGCGGTTGTTACGGACTCAAGGATGGTTCCGGGTCGTGACAGGTTAAACTTACATTGTCGGTGTAAAAATTGACAAATGTGAAAAGATTTATGCTGACCAATTATTCAAAGTCATATTGGAAGGAAACAAACACATTTTCTACTAGCTAGTTTGTTGCTTTCAATTATGGAATATAGTTTTGGATATGGACGTTCACTAACCTATAGACCTTAGTTTTTTTTGTTTTCTTTTGGGACTTTGGTATTGATGCTATTCCCATCTTTAAACATCATATAACTATGACGTTTTCAGCTGGACGGAGAGATATTTCTTTCTATCAAACAAAACTTCTCTAGGGGGAAACTAGTTTTTATCCCATATAAGCTAATACTCTATTTCTATAATTTTTTTTTGGTGAGGGGGGGTGTGGTGGATGAGTTTATCCTGTTCTTCTTTCCCACTACAGTGAGTCAACAAAGTATACCTTTTCCCCACTATAAAACGAGGTACCAGGCATAGCTTTATCTGCCACAAATCATCTCTTAATTTCCCTCTCTTTTTAACATAAACATAGTATCCCTTTCGGTATTCTATTTTGTTTTTTTTATTTTCNTTTTTTCAAGAAGGAATATGAATTTGGCTTTGCTGATTTTTGGGTTATTTGGCTGGACATTGGTGATTTGAAGCATTAGAAAGAGAAATGGGATCAATTGGAGCTAAATTGGATGCGTATTTCAATTTATCGGGTAAAAGATCGAAATAGGTCAATACGGTGTTTAGGCAAAATTTAGACCTTTTTGCATTTCATACCATGCATTAGTGATCTAAATTAGTTATTTCAATTTAAGGGCAACGTAGTAAATTCCTTGATTTTATACTGTGTCAAGGTGGTGTGCCCTTCGACAAAGGCAAGGAAATTACGCTTGGGGATCACTAAGCTGAGTACACCCGAAATCTGAACTTTTGAAACCTGTGAGTAAACCTATTATCGTGTGAATTATCTAGAGTAGTTTTTATTCAATTTTGTGATTTGTGAAAATTATTTTAAATGATGAATTTCTTGTTTTATGAGAAAAATATGAATTTATAAAATAAATGGAATTATAAAATAAATTGAAATTTTTATAAATTGATTTGAAAATGGAATGTTGGATTTGAAATTTTGAGTAATTAGAGACCATGTGATTTATTGTAAATTATGATTTGAATTAAATGGCTTGTGATAAATTGGCATGATTGGTTGAATTTATACTTGTGTTGAAAAATATGAACTGTCTGTTTTGCCTTGATAAATTGGTTAGTAATATAATTGCCATGCTATGCCATTGAAATTTGATCAATTGGTGGATTAAAGATTAGCTACTGCAGTGGCGGGGTTTCGTGGACCAACCTATTAAAGGGGCATGGTAAACTCCTTTATATTCTCACCTCGGTCGTAGAGGCGCGTAGGGTATCTCTTGAGGTGGGCTTTTTGAGTGCACTTCACGTTAACCACCACGTGAAGTGAGACTCAGTCAACGCCAAGGAACGACTAATTTTTTTTAAATAAAAACAAGTTTTATGATTGTATAAAATTTTTCACAGCCTTGGCGGACTCGGTTGGATACCCTTGGTCCAGGTGTCCCCAAGTACAGGATTTGGCATGAGCCAAGTTTTGAGAAATTCACAAGTCATATTGATTATTTGGTTGAAATGAATATTCGGGTTATGAGAAATTTGCTGAAATGAATTATTTTTAATTGTCTCTCTTTACTCGTCTTTAGATTATTTAGATGGTGTTTGTTTACTCACTGAGATTTTATAATCTCACTTTTTTTTTTTATCCCATCATTTCAGGTTGGGTTAGCCTGTAGATAGCAGACATCGTCGAGAACTATAGTTGGCCATACTACTTCAAAAACTGTAGGTTTACTGTCTTTACTACTTTTATTCATTTGTGGGCCCACATTACACTGTAAATTAAATTTCATACTTTGGTTTTCCGTATTATAGTTTGTATAAATATATTTAACTTTTACGCTACTAAAAATCATTTTCAGAATACTCTATAAATATTAATTTGTAAGAAAATATAATATTTTGTCGAATATTTTTATGTTATGGTTATAATTCCATTTTAAATCAAGTTTTAGACATTCAAATTTTATTTTGATTTTGAAATATGCATTTCTCGCTTAAGTACTACATTTTGGTCGAATTTGAAATTTTTGAAGAAAAATGACCAAAATGCCCATGTGAAGTGAAATTTATTTTTCCACTGTTTTAAATCAGAAAAAAGCTTAAAAGCCTCTAAAATACGACATTTGGCAAGGATTAACCAAAGGAGAGATAAGAAACTAATATGAAAGCCTTGCGATGTCTCGATATGGTATTCGGGAGATGAGTACCTATCGGGACATTGCGGCAGTTGTCACGGACTCAAGGATGGTTCCGGGTCATGACAGGTTAAACTTACATTGTCGGTGTAAAAATTGACAAATGAGAAAAGATTTATGCTGACCAATTATTCAAAGTCATATTGGAAGGAAACAAACACATTTTCTACTAGCTAGTTTGTTGCTTTCAATTATGGAATATAGTTTTGGATATGGACATTCACTAACCTATAGACCTTAGTTTTTTTTTGCTTTCTTTTGGGACTTTGGTATTGATGCCATTCCCATCTTTAAACATCATATAACTATGACGTTTTCAGCTGGACGGAGAGATATTTCTTTCTATCAAACAAAACTTCTCTAGGGGGAAATTAGTTTTTATCCCATATAAGCTAATACTCTATTTCTATATTTTTTTTTTGGTGAGGGAGGGTGTGGTGGATGAGTTTATCCTGTTCTTCTTTCCCACTACAGTGAGTCAACAAAGTATACCTTTTCCCCACTATAAAACGAGGTACCAGGCATAGCTTTATCTGCCACAAATCATCTCTTAATTTCCCTCTCTTTTTAACATAAACATAGTATCCCCTTTCGGTATTCCATTTTGTTTTTTTTTTTCTTTTTCTGCTTGTTTGCTAGAGGGGCTGTAGTAACCTATAATTATATGAAATCTGCATAAGAGTGTTTAACTCAATGATAGGTGCATATATTACCTACCATTAAGTTAGCTGTTCAGATGCTTATCGATCAATTCTTAAAGATTAATTAACATAATAAGTGTGAAATGGAGTAGCCAATTCATGCTTTATTACAGGTTTATTACTAGAAAAAATTTCTGGTACAAAAACATCAGAAAGAAAAGCAACTGATTAGGTTACCTGAAATAGAATGTGAAGTTCAATTGATGGAGCCATGTAGAAGGCTGCTGGGAGCGAGTTATATAAGGACACCCCTAGATATCTTAGAGATTGAATGTCAAGTATGAATGAAAGATTTATAGTTAAAGTAGCATATTTCTCTTTTTAAGAAATTTATTGAAATTAATAAACAAAATTGTTTTTCTGTTTAGTACTAACTTTGTTTGACACAAACACTATGTATTGTTTTTTATTGTAATTTTCTTTAACACAAACACTATGTATTGTTTTTTATTGTAATTTTCTTTAACACAAACACTTATTATTATTTTTAATATTAAATGGAATATTTAAGTATAAATACAATACCTTTCTTTTAATTGGCTTAATTTTACTATCATACCTTTAATTCGGAAGTGAATTTGGCCTAATTGTCGAAAATATTTCAAAAAAATAAATATTAAAATTTTAAAAAAATATTTTATTAATGAAATCATTCAAAATAATTAAATTTTTATTTATAAACAGAATAATCTTACAAATAATTATANTTTAAAATATTTATTTTGAAGGATTTTTAAATTTTTATCTATACAGATTAATTGAGTGTTCTATTAAAGCATATAAATAGTCTATGCTGACATTACATCAAATGTACACTTATTTATTCTATTGTTGGTTCAAATTTATCAATAATTTTTCCATTAACCTAATTTTGTTACTATAATTTTAATTTTGAAACAAGTTTGATCGAATTGTTGAGAATAAAATATTTAGTTGAAAGTTGTTTTATAATTTCAAAAAATAATTGAAAATAACTCGATAGAAGAAAAAACTCCAATTCCACGAATCCTCTAGCAATAATATTCCCTTCAAAACCATTAAAAAAATCAATCATTTTCAAATTTTGTGTCAGCTTTTGCCTTTTCAATAAACCACGCCATTTTTTCCAATTAAAAGATTAATAATAAATTTGAACTACCGACACATTACAGTAATAAATTTAGACCTTATTTTCTAATACTATTTCCTTTATCTATAAATATATATATAATTTTAATTAGTTGCTTCCTCGAAGAAGTAACATTTTAAAGAAAATGAGATGGAATTTGAAGTTTCTTAGTGGTATAAATCTAATTTAAATAAAGTGATAACAAAAAATAGTTAACTTAATATATAATTTTGCACATTCAAACCACCAAAGCAGATTGCTATTCCCAAAAATGCCAGCAAATTAAATTTGACTAATAAGAGTATATTATTACATTTGATTTGAATATTTAATTTAATGATAAATATATATATATATATAAAATGCCAGCAAAGTAATAGTAACTTTGTTTGCCACAAACACTTATTAAATTGAGCATTTAAATGTAAATACAATTCTCTTTACTATTGCGTCAATAAAGTTTGCCTTGCGGCATCATCTTTGTTGGTTTTTGAGGTTTTCTTTGAGTTGTTGCAAACGCAGAGATCTTGCCTTTGAAGTCTTAATCCTTTGTTTCGGATAAAGAATGAAAAATTGTTCCATGTCGATGCCAATTACCGACAAGGAATTGCCAGAAACCTTAGTGATGGAAATCCTTTTGAGGCTTCCCGTTAAATCTCTAATGAGATTCAAGTGTGTTTGCAAATCTTGGTGCTCTTCTTTCCAAACCTCCTATTTTATCACCAACCATAAAAACGACAACCTCAATCTCCTCTTCAAGGGTTTTTTCGGGGGTTTTAAGGTCCCTCACCTCTCCCTACTTTCAACTGAAACAGAAAGTAAGAAACATGGTGGACCTAATGTCGAGTTTAATTTGAAAATCAAAGAAAATATCCGTATGCCTGTCTCTATCTGCAGCGGCAGTAGGTCACGACTCACAGTGTCTGGTGTATGTAATGGCTTGCTTTGTTTGCATGATGGTTATAGGATTAACCTTTGGAATCCTTCCACGAGAGAAGTTAAGCTTCTTCCTGAATCAACTATCTCTCTTCCCCCTTCCGTAGATAGTACTTATTTTTATTGCATGGGGCTCGGGTTTGATCGTAAGTCAGATGACTACAAGGTTTTAGTGAATGTTGTTAATCGTGTCCACAATGAAGAGAGAATTATCGCGTTCAAATATATAAGTCAAATTCATTTATACAGCCTAAGTACAGAATCTTGGAGAGAAATTCCTCATCCTAAGGTCTCTTTTGATCGTCTTAAGTATTTGTTTAACATTTACATAAATGGATTTTGCCATTACATAAATGGAATTTGCCATTGGCCAGCGTTTGATGATAGTGGTGATCTAATTCTTTCTTTTGACGTGGCTGAAGAAGTTTTCTCGACATCATGCCTGCCGAATTTCGGTATGTCTAAGGCTGAGTGTTTTTGGTATATAGCTTCCTTCAATGAAGCTCTTGCTACAATTGTTCATCCAATAAGAGGCATGGAAAAATGCTATGACATTTGGGTCTTGAATGGATATTTATGGACTAAACAACTTACAATTGGGCCTATTCTTGGAGTTGGGAGGCCGTTGGGATTTTGGAAGAATGGAGAATTGTTTCTGGAAAGTGAAAACCATGACCTAGTTATGTTTGATCCTTGCACTGGAGAGCTTCAGGATTTTGGAATCCACATGCCAATGTGCAGTACGCAGCTAGTTGTTTATGCTGAAAGCATTGTTCCAATCAAGGGAAGTTCAGAATATAAGGCAAATATAACTCGTGAAGTGAAGTTGCCAGTGAAGAAATTAGTTTCCACTGCTTCAATACTATTGTATTGAGAAGAAGAAACATGGAGGTGAGTAGTATTGAATGTGTTTATTGTATTTATTAAATACTACTGATTTTGGTAGTAAAATCAAAATATGATTCCTTTTGCACTAGAAAACATACTGATATCTTTGTTGATTTTGATTAGAAATTTAACCTTTATCTTGTCTTAGTTATATTAGATTTAGTTTTTAGCCAATTTTTTATTTAACAGATATAAATAAATTTTAAATTAGTAGATTTTCATAATGTCGGCTGTTTTGAGTTTTGTGTGATAAAGCAATAGATACAATTGTAAACTACAAAGGATTGCAGTTGCAGTAATCTTGAGATGCTCACTCCAAGTTTAAAGTTCATGTAATCTTGAGTGAATTTTTGGTGTAAATATGATGTAGCACTGGAAGATTGGCCACGCAATAGGGAAATGTGTCATTTATGTTGTTGCTTCTAAGATTTAGCACTGCCACAACTATTTTATTGTGGCAATGGCCCATCAAAATCATTACCATTAAGGTTGATACTCTTAAGTTATAGCTAGGTGTCTCACATTAATCCTGTAAAATATTCCGATGAACTTCCAGGGAATTTTTGCTTTAATCATGGCCATAGCATAAAAGGAAGTTTTATAGCAGACTAAGAGAAGAGATTTCAACCGATTAACATCAGTGCATGCCATTTATTTTTCCTGGTGTATCTTTTCAAAAACATGTTGATTATCATTTAAATTTTGACAATCCTATGCTACAAAGAGCAATGTAATTCAGAAAGAAATTTGCACATTTCAACAAAGAGAGCTATACATATACTAGCAATTCCGTGATGATTTCGTTCAGTTGTTATTGTGGTTGGATCAAATTTACCATTAATGATTCAATTGACTTAATTTTATTATCGTACTTTTAATTTTGAAACAAATTGTTGAGAAATGGTTAATAAAATATTCAGTTGGAACTTTAATAAAATATTTAAAGTTTTATTTTTCAAACTAAAGAGAAAAAAAATTATAACCCATTGTGAAGAACCAAGATTAGTCTCAAAGTTTGTCCAAAAAAATAAAATCCCATTCACTGATCATAAATCTATTTTATATTTAAATTTATGCATTAACGAGATGATAATTTCTTATTTACCATTCTACTAAATTTTAATTGTATAAAATGATTATAAAGCTCTGATATATTCAATTTTCTCTTTTTACGAAATTTTTATTTAAATTGAATAAAAATATTATTATTATTTATTTATTCACCAACATAATGATTATGAAGAGTAGTAACTTTGTTTGACACAAACACTTATTAAGTTAAGGATTTAAGTGTAAATACAACTCTTTTTACTATTTTCTTTTATTTCTATTAAATTCATTAAATATATTAGCTTAATGGAAAGCCCAAACCTAGAGTTGAGGGTTTTAAAGTTTTCCAGCCGCATGATCTTTGTTGGTTGTTGATGTATTCTTTGAGTTGAAGTCTTCAAGTCTTAGTCCTTTGTTTCAGATAAACAATGAAGAACTGCTCCATGTTGATGCCAATTACCTACAAGGAATTACCGGAAACCCTGGTGATGGAAATTCTTTTGATGCTTCCCGTTAAATCCCTGATGAGATTTAAGTGTGTTTGCAAAACTTGGTGCTCTTCTTTTCGGACCTCATATTTTATCACCAATCATAAAAAGAACAACCTCAATCTACTCATCTGGTATGTTGACAAAGTCCCTCGCTACTCTTTGTTTTCAATTGAAACAAAAATTAAGAAACATGGTGGACCTGGCGAATTTAATCTAAAAGTCAAAGAGAATATCCATATTCCTACAGGACAAACTGGGTTGGGTCTGTGTAATGGCTTGCTTTGTTTGCATGATAGTTATAGGATTACCCTTTGGAATCCTTCCACGAGAGAAGTTAAGCTTCTTCCTAAATCCACCATTTCAAGTCCTCCTTCCACATCTCATACTTCTTTTTATTGCATCGGGTTCGGGGGTTTGATCGCAAGTCAAATGACTACAAGATTTTAGTGAATGTTTTTCACTATGTCAAGTCGAAAATTATATTTCAAATTCATTTATACAGCCTAAATACGGATTCCTGGAGAGAAATTCGTCATCCAAATGTTTATATTTATGCTCCTGAATTGTTTAGCACTTACCTAAACGAAATTTACCATTGGAAAGCGATTGATGATGATGTTGGTGATTTGATCCTTTCTTTTGATATGGCTGAGGATGTTTTCTCGACATTACCCTTGCCAAATTTTGGTATGTCTAATGATGAGTGTTTGTGGCATATCACTTCCTTCAATGAAGCTGCTGCTGTGACTGTTTCTCCAACTACAGGCATGGAAAACAAGTATGACATATGGGTCTTGAGTGGTCATTCATGGACTAAACAACTTACAATTGGGTCTATTTTTGGGAGGCCGTTGGCGTTTTGGAAGAATGGAGAATTATTGTTGGAAAGTGAAAATGATACATTAGTTATGTTTGATACCTGCACTGGAGAGCTTCAGGATTTTGGAATCACATGCCTAAGTACACAAGGCAGCTAGTTGTTTATGCTGAAAGCATTTTTCCAGTCAAGGGAATTTCAGAGTATGAGGCAAAACTAACTCGTCAGGTACTGCTGTACGTGTAGAATTTAGTTGGCAACGCTTCAATAATATTGTATCAAGAAGAACAGAGTAGTATTCAATGTATTTATTGTGTTTATTAAATACTATTGATTTCGATGGTAAAATCAAATTATGATTCATTTTGCACTAAAAAAACATACTGATGCATATGTTGATTTTGGAATTTTTTATTGTCCAATTTTTTATATATCATTACTGGCTTTAATATTAATAGCTTTAGTTCTCTATATCAATGAAGGGAAGCTTTTCAAAAAAAAAAAAGTAGCTTTAATATTAGTATGTTTTTGTAATGTGGGCTGCTTCTGATTTTTGTGTGATAAAGCAATAAATACAATTGTAAACTACATAGTATTGCATAGTATGTGTTGCAGTTGAAGAATCTGAAGATGCTTACTCTTAAGTATAGTGTGAAGGGACTGTCCAAGGCAGCTGAGACAAGCTTTTATCGTCTTCCCTAAGAAAGTCAAAAGAATAACAACTTGAGAAAAGAATTCAAAGAAACAAAAAATGGGAGAGAGATCAGCAACCTTGATTAATTAAATATTAATGATTATCTTACATAAGCATGCTTGCTTGAATTGTTGAATCCATTGCATCATTGGGCTCTGCCGTGTATTATTAGCTAAAATTTAATGACATAATATATATAGCTTACTTGCAAAATCTATAGGAGAGAAATTCAACTTTAAATGCCAAAACTTGTAACTTCACAACTTCAACTTCAGATTGCAGAACCCCAACCTCACATCATTGCATTCAAGACGATTTAGTTTACCAAGTCTCTTTAGCTATTCCCTGATATAGTTAGGTGTCTCACATTAATTAATGCTGTAAATATGACGTAGCATTTACCAAGTCTCTTTAGCTTTTCCCTGATACAGTTAGGTGTCTCACATTAATTAATGCTGTAAATATGATGTAGCATTTACCAAGACTCTTAAGCTTTTTCCTGATATAGTTACGTGTCTCACATTAATTAATGCTGTAAATATGATGTAGCACTAGAAGATAGCCCAGGCAATAGGGAAATGTGACTGTAGGATTGTGGTAATGGCCCATTAAAATCATTGCCTTCAAGGTTAATACTCTTGAGTTATAGTTAGGTGTCTTACGTTAATACTGCAAACTATTCCGATCAACTTCTAGAGAATTTTCGCTTTAATGTTGGTGAAATTGTCTCTATGTTTTTATTTTTTCTCTTTTAACACAAGAAACATTATTTGTTGCGAACCATATAATCTAATTTATTTGATGAAACAGGGTTGTTAGAGTTCATAAATGAGAGTAGAATTAACCCAATACTATAATGAATTTTAGGAAGAAGAAATGAATGAGGAAAGACCTTGGAGCAGCAAATCTAATCATGGCTAGAGCATAAAAGGTAGTTTTATAGCAGACCAAGAGAAGAGATTTCTACTGATTAACATCAGTGCATGGCATTTATTTTTCCTGGTATATACTAGCAATTTATGAGTTTCTTGTTTCCCTGTGTCTCTGATTGGTCTTTCTCATCTTTCTGTGATGATTTCGTTCAATAATCCGAACAAGAGAACGAGGTTTTCCAGTTAAGAACACTATATATCCAACAGCATTGCCAACCACCACTCCACTTCCATACCCTATCACCACAGCCTCCCAACCAAATCCATCTAAGAATAAGTCACCATTCCCTCCAGACTCTGAAGATGGTGCTTCTGGGGCCTCATCACTGCTACATTTCTTTGATAATGGCCAACCACACAAACCCAAGTTTCCGATATATGAATCATTTTCAAAGGTATCGAACTGATTACCTTGAGGAATGGATCCAACAAGCTGGTTTTGTGATAAGTTTAGCCTTGCTAGAAATGTCAAACTGGTTAACTTCCCTGGAATCTCTCCAGTTAGATTGTTGGAAGATAGGTCTAATGATTCAAGTTCTGTCAAATTACCAGAGATGTTGGTATTCGTCCTGTAAGGCTGTTGAGGGAAAAGTTTAGCACTTTCAATGCACGATGCTCTCCGATTACTTCTAGAATCTCTCCATGAAAGCTGTTTATAGACAAGTCAATGGTAGTGAAAATAGTTAGGATCCTCACCAGTTCAACCTCTATCCCTTTGAGTGTTACCCTCACAGAATCCTGATAGTATTCTTGTCCCAAATACTTCAATTCTCTTTCACCCACACCAATACTCTTCATGGCCATCACATTTTCAAAATACCCCGTTGGCAAAGGACCACTAAAATCGTTGTCAGAGAGATCAAGACTTCGCAACTTCATTTGGAAAAGAAAGGTTCCTCCCTGAACCTGGCAGAAGAGCATGGAATTTATTGGAATGGAGAACAAGTACCTGAAGCTCCGGAAGAGTTCCCAACCAATTGGGGAATATGTCATTTATGTTGTTGTTTCCAATATCTAGAACTTGTAGCATGCTGCAGTTGGTCAAGGGATTGGACCTGCTAAGTTATTCCCCAACAGAGAGATTGAGAGTTTGGTATATGGTGTCCAATTAAACTATAAAAGAAAATCTCTGCTAAACCAAGAATTATAAAAAAATTCTGGGAAAGGTTTAACACAATACCTGTCTTTAACACAAACAATTATTATTTTTTTAATTATTAAATTGAACATTTAAGTGTAAATACAATCCTTTCTTTTAATTGGCTTAATTTTACTATCATACTTTTAATTCGGAAGCAAGTTTGGTCCGATTGTTGAAAATATTTCAAAATAAATATTCACATTTTTAAAAATATTTATTTTGAAGAATTTTTAAATTTTATCTATACAAATTAATTTAGTGTTGTTCTGTGAAAGCGTATAAATATTTTACGTTGACAGTACATCAAATGTATACTTATTTATTGTGTGGTTGGTTCAAATTTACCATTAATTTTTTAATTGACTTAATTTTATTATTATAATTTTAATTTTGAAACCAGTATGATAGTATTGTTGAGAAATAGTTAATAAAATATTCAGTTGGGAATTGTTTTATAATATGAAAAAAATTTGAAGAAAAAACTCCAATCCCACTTGTCCTGAAGCAATAATATTAAAATAATAAATTTAATTTAGTTGAGCCAATTAAAAGATTAATGATAAATTTGAACTACTGACATATTAAAATAATAAATTTAGACCTTATTTTCTAATATTATTTCCAATATATATAAAAATAATTTTAATTTAGTTGCTTCCTCGACGAAGTAACATTTTGAACTAAATGAGATGGAATTTGAAGTTTATTAGTGGTATAAAGCTTAATTTAAAAAAGTGATAATAAAAAATAGTTAACTTCATATATAATTTCGCACATTCAAACCACCAAAGTAGATCGCTATTCCCAAATGTGCCAACAAATTAAATTTGATTAATAAGGTATATTATTCACATTTGATTTGAATATTTAATTTAATGATAAATATATATTGTTTATATTTAAAAGATATAATATTAAAATTTTTATTTTGAAACTAAAGAGAAAAAAAATTATAACCCATTGCGAAGAATCAAGATTTGTCTCTAAGTTCATCTGAAACAATATTTTCTAAAAACCTCATTCATGGATCATAAATATATTTTATTTTTAAATTTAGGAGTTAAAACCTCTCATTTACCATATTCTATTCAATTTTAGTTGTATACAATATTTATAATGCTCTAACATATTCATGAAATTTATTTATCTAACATATTTTCTTTTCAAATCCCCTATTTTATCACCAACCATAAAAATGACAACCTTAATCTCCTCTTCAAGGATTTTAGGATCTCTCACTTCTCCCTGCTTTCAACTGAAACAAAAATTAAGAGACATGGTGGACCTGATGCCGAGTTTAATCTGAAAGTCAAAGAAAATATCCATATGCCTGTCTCCATCTGTAATAGTAGTAGGTCATGACTCACAGTGTCTGGAGTACGTAATGGCTTGCTTTGTTTGCATGATGGTTATAGGATTACCCTTTGAAATCCTTTCACGAGAGAAGTTAAGCTTCTTCTAAAGTCAACTATCTCTCTTCCTCCTTCCGTAGAGAGTACTTATTTTCATTGCATGGGGTTTGAGTTTGATCCTAAGTCAGATGACTACAAGGTTTTAGTGAATGTTATTAATCGTGTCCACAATGAAGAGAGAATTATCTCGTTCAAATATATAAATCAAATTCATTTATACAGCCTAAGTACAGATTCTTGGAGAGAAATTTCTCACCCTAAGGTCCTTTTTTATGGTCTTCATCATTTGTTTATCACTTACATAAACGGAACTTGCCATTACATAAATGGAATTTGCCATTGGCTAGCATTTGGTGATAGTGGTGATCTGATCCTTTCTTTTGACATGGCTGAAGAAGTTTTCTCAACATCACGACTGCCAAATTTTGGTATGTCTAGGGCTGCGTGTTTTTGGTATATAGCTTCCTTCAATGAAGCTCTTGCTACAATTGTTCATCCAAGAAGAGGCATGGAAAAATGCTATGACATATGGGTCTTAAATGGATATTTATGGACTAAACAACTTACAGTTGGGCCTATTCTTGGAGTTGGGAGGCCGTTGGTGTTACGACCCGATACTCCCATCGAGCCCGTGACAACGCCCGCGGTACACTGATAGACATTTATTTCTCGGAATGCCAACCGGGATCTCGCAAGACNGTACTCCCGTAGAGCCCGTGACAACAGCCGCGGTACACTGATAGACATTTATTTCTCGGAATGCCAACCGGGACCCCGCAAAGCTTAATATCAATATCTCATTTCCCCCGTGAGTAACCATTGCCAAAAATCATGTTCTAAAAGATTTTAAACTGTTTCCAGTTTAAACAAATAAAATAATAATTTCTGTCTCACAGTGGTATTTTGGTCATTTTTACTCCAAAATTTTGAAACCTGCTAAAATGTAATATACTAGTACAAAACATATAATTCATAATCCAAAGTGAGTTTTAAAGTCTAAAATCTTCATTAAAACGAAATTTTGATTATTTGGGTATAATAAGAAAATAAAGAAATATTAAAGTAAAATATTATATTTTATCATAAAACAATATTTTTAAAGTTATACATAAATAATTTTTGTAGCATAAAAGTTAAATAAATTCATACATACTGTATTACAATGAGCCAAAGTAGAAATTCTAACAAAAAATACTGTCTCCTAGTGTGTTACATTTTTTTGTCCATTTTATTTTTTCCTTACTAAATAGTCAAAAAGAAAAGATGATTATATAATTTAAAGGATACTTTCGCTTTTTACATCTTCTCTCTCCTTCACCAATTTTTTCTTCAGATTGCATCATCAAGGTGGAGTCTAACTCAACTCCATTTCATATGTCAAAAAATGTCCAATTAATTGAACATACTAAAATAACAAAATAAAAAACAAAACAAAAAGAAATGAAACAAAATTATATGACATTTCAAAGGTTTTTATTTCCGGGGAATCAGTTTCAAAATTAACTTCCAAAATTATACACACATTAAATTCCAAAATTGTTAAACCAGCCAGTGATTAATAAGTTTAAAAAAAGTAAAAGTAAAATAAAATAAAAATTCAAGCCAAAGAAAAACTACTTCCCAATCCATTCCGTTTTTTTAATCCATCCTATCCTGACTAAATAGCAAAAACGAAAAATTATACACCCATTGCAGAACCCCAACTACACATCATTGCATTCATTGAATCCATTGCATCATCGTGCTATGCTACGATTTATTAATATCTTTGTATAATTTAGTGGGTTAAAATTTAATTACATATTATATATATACTTTACTAGAAAAATCTATATAAGAAGAATTTGGAGATTCTCTTGTAAATGTTTCTTATGAACATGTTAAGCACATGGCCATTATGGTGCTAAAAGTGAATATCCATTTCCAAAAATATAAACGAATATTATGTGTGGTGAATATGCAATTCTAACACTAGGAGTCAAGGTTCAATCTATGGACACCATTTACTTTGTTAGGTTTCTGAGATGCATTCACTAATTGATGCTTTAAATCAAGAGATATATTCTTGTATGCATAATATTCGTTTGTATGAAAGGCAGGAAAAAAAAATCAACATTTCAAACTAGTGAGGGATTGTTAGATAATTTGTTAATGTTGGTATTTGGACTCTAGGAAAAAAAGCAATAAGCAATTAATTTTATTATTCTAATTTTTGAATTAAATAATAAAATGTTATTTATGAAAAGTGCTCATTGATGAAAAGTCATGACTATAGAGTTAGAAAAAAGTTCCCTTATTAAATATAGTTTTTGAGTAGTTATATTATGAAAGGAAACAACTATTTGAAAAGTTACATTATAAAAGACAACAGCTCTTTATCTTAAAAGACGTATATGTTGGCTTATTATATAAACAATGTTCTTACATTGCAATTTTTACAATTCTGATAAGTGTGTTGTATTCTGAAGATTTCTGAAGTTTTTTCTTTCTTATCAAATATTTCTAACAGCACCCACATTGTCTCCAAGGAAAACTGCATTTACAAGGTAACAACTCTTTCTTCCATTTGTTTGCATGATTTTCATATTTTTTTCATGATTCCATGTGTTATAAAAATTCTGTGTCTGGAAAGTCCTTACAATTTCACACCTTCACTTCTTGGAAGTTCCAATGAATCATTCTCTGCTTTGCGAACCAAGAATGATATTGCAAAGGTCTTTTTTCATTTTAATTTATCGATACTGGAACTATTCTTGGTGTTCTTGTATTGCTTTCGATGTTCTCAGTTAACATGCAGTCATTTGCATGCCTTTACTTTTTGCACAAAGAAACATGCAGCCTCAAATCCTAAGGAACAATGCCAATTTGGTTTTCTTCACTCTTGATGTTATTGTTTTTCTTTTCTCTTTCCTTTTTTTGGTTGAATCATTTTTCTTTGATCATGACGAAACTTGTTGTTTAATGTTCTTGAACTGTTACTATTATCTCTTTTAGTTGAATTCCCTGGAAGGTTATTTCTACTGATACCATTGTTGTTAGTATAATAGGTAGTTGATTATGTTCTATATTGCTATATGTGAGACTGAAATATCAAAAACTAATCTTAAGGTGTGATATATTTGATGACAGACAGAAACCTTTGATCTCCTGATCTTATGATATTACATAAGATCATTTTTTTTTTTTACTTAACCAAATATAGTGTCATGTGTATATATCAAGCATTTTCTAGATCAAATTATCTTTCTATTGTAAACATAATTATTATAATTTTTCAATTTTTTAAGTTTGATTTACAGACTATTATCCTTCTTTGAGAATCTTTCATACGTAGCTTTATGATTTTCAATTTGCAAGAGCATGGGGTCTTTGTGCTTCTATGATAGTATTCTTCAAATCTTGTCTCCCAATACGCTAAATAGTAGTAACACGACATTACAAGATAATGGGATCTTCAAATCTTTAAAATATTTTCTGATGAAGAAACTGGACAAATTCACCAGTTCTTTGAACATGGAACTGGACTGGGAGTTTAACTAGCTAGATATCCAACTACAAATGAGTTTGCTTTCAATGATTTTTTTTTCAGATTGTTTCAAGTGTTCCTTAAAATGAAAATCCATGGTTCTATGAAAAAGATAGATTAAACTTAGTCTAATTGGAAAAGGATTGCCTTATGAGAAAGAAATAAAGAGTGCCACACTAAAATTTCATGCTCCTATGCTTTGATGGACCCCTGGCTTTACAAAAGTTTTCTTGTCGGATATCTCTCAATTTCCCTAATTAATTAATTTTTAAGTGTTAATTTTTGTATTATTGAATTGAATATTTAAGTGTAAATTCGTCTATTTCTCACATTGAATTTTTTCTCCAATTAGCTTATGAGCCTTATTGAAAAGTAGAGGGTTTCAAACCTTCTTATTTCCTGAATAAAGTTTGCATGGCGGCGTGATCTTTGTTGGTTGTTGATGTATCCTTTGAGTTGAAGTCTTCAAGTCTTAATTTTTTGTTTCAGAAAAAAAACTAAGAACGGCTCCATGTCGATGCCAAGAACTGACAAGCAATTATCCGAAACCCTTGTGATGGAAATCCTTTTGAAGCTTCCCGTTAAATCTCTAGTGAGATTTAAGTGTGTTCGCAAATCCTGGTGCTCTTCTTTTCAAACCTCCTATTTTATCACCAACTATAAAAACAACAATCTCAATTTCCTCGTCAAGCATATTGAAAATGTCCCTCGCTTATCCCTGTTTTCAACTGAAACAGAAATTAAAAAACATGGTGGATCTGGTGTTGAGCTTAATCTAAAAGACAAAGAGAATATCCCTATGCCTGTCTCTATTAGTAGTAGTGCACCAATCACGATGTTTGGTCCATGCAATGGCTTACTTAGTTTGGATGATGGTTGTGGGATTACCCTTTGGAATCCTTCTACGAGAGAAGTTAAGGTTGTTCCTAAATCCAGTATCTCACGGCCTCCTTCCGCATATTGCACTTATTTTTCTTGCATTGGGTTTGGGTTTGATAGCAAGTCAGATGATTAGAAGATTTTAGACAAGGTTACTCACCGCTTCCAGTCGAAAGCCACACATCAAATTCATTTATACAACCTAAATACAAATTCGTGGAGAGAAATTCCTCATCCTAACCTCCGAATTAATCCTGTAATGTTTAACACTTACATAAACGGCATTTACTATTGGCAAGTGGTTGGTGGTGATAATGGTAGTTATCTGATCGTTTCTTTCAACATGGCTGAAGAAGTTTTCTCGACAATACCCTTTCCGAATTTTGGTATGTCTAAGGCCGAATGTTGGTGGAGTTTTGCTTCCTTTAATAAAGCTCTTGCTACAATTGTTCGTCCAAGGGAAGGCATGGGAAATTGTCGTGACATATGGGTCTTGAATGGATATTTATGGACTAAACAACTTACAATTGGGCCTATTCTTGGAGATTGGAGGCCGTTAGCATTGTGGAAGAATGGAGAATTATTGTTGAAAAGTGAAAACAGTAAACTAGTTATGTTTGATCCCAGCACTGGAAAGCTTCAGGATTTTGAAATCCACATGCCTAAGTACACAACGCATCTAGTTGTTTATGCTGAAAGCATTGTTCCAATCAGGAGAAAATGAGAGTACGAGGAAAATGAAACTCGTAAAGTGCACTTGTAAGCAGGCTTCAAAAACATGAGTAGTGTTCAAAGATTCAGAGTAAACAACACTTTATATGGCAATCCTGCCTCCTGTGATCTCCAACAAAGAGATTGACAGTTTGGTAAACCAAGAATAATAAAGAAAATCTCTGGGAAAGCTCCTCGAATCTCACTTTAAAGCCGCGAAGAAGCATGATGAACAACAATTAAAGGTGCAAACTTAATTTACTATTGAACAATGATAAATTTGATTGCAGATTATTTTCATGTGTCTCATCGCCTGATTTCATAAAATTTTTTGTTTGCATACATAGTCTTTAAGTAAATTGTTTATTAGTTTCACAAGCTATAATTACTGTGTCCAACAAGATACACAGGAAGCTATAATAGACCAGGATTTATTGTTTCATAATAAATTTTCTTGTGTTGCAATTGCTGACAAGACTAATATATATATATGCTTTTCATTTTAGGTTAAATTATGCAATTAATTGAAAAATATTTAATAAAATATTCAGTTGAAAGTTGTTAAAACCCACTTCATGATCGATCATAAATATATTTTATTTTAAAATTTATAAATTGAAACCTCTCATTTATCACATTCTATTGAATTTTAGTTGTGTACAATATTTATAAAACTCTAGCATATCCATCTTTTTTTACTCATGAATTTTTTTTTTTGAAAAGTAAAAATTTTATTAATTCTGAAAGCTTGAATGTCAAAACAAATCTTAAATTTTGAAGATAAAAGATTTTTAGTGGCATAAGAAATTAGGTTACAGAGAGAAAAAGAGTGATACACTTAAAAAGGACTTAACAACTCCAAACGACAAAAGCATTGTAAAGGGAAATCGAGCCCCTGATCAAACAGAGTCCTATCCAATTCATCAAAAACCACTAATCTTAATCCAAATGTACCTACTCATTCATCAAAATAACAACTAATTCTAAACTTGATGCCAAAACATACATCATCAATGGGAAATATATTTTGCCATTTCCTCATCAAACACAAATCCAAAATCAGAGCCCATGCCCATAGAATCATTCAGCTATCCCCTATTTTCCTTTACCTTTCAACTTTGCTCGGATTCCCGATCATGAAAACTCAAAACACTTCAACAAAAGCAAATCCTACAATTGCCGAATGCTGGAACTAGCTTCTTTAAACAACCAATTTACCTTCCTCAGGGACATCGGATGCACCCATTGCAGAACCCCAACTGCACATCATTGCATTCAAGACAATTTAGTTTACCAAGTCTCTTTAGCTTTTTCCTGATATAGTCTGATGTCTCGCATTAATTAATGCTGTAAATATGATGTAGAACTAGAAGATTGCCCAGCCAATAGGGATTGTGGCAATGGCCCATTAAATTTGCTGTAAATATGATGAACTTCCTGGGAATTTTTGCTTTAAAGTTGGTGAAATTGTCTCTTAAGTTCCTTGTTGTCTCTTTTAAAATAAGAAAAATTATTTGTTGCAAACCATATAATTTAATTTATCTGATGAAACAAGGATGTATTGTTAGAGTTCATAAATATTAGCAGTATTAATTAAAGTAAAATTAACCCAATAGTATAATGAATTTGAGGAAGAAGAAATGAATGAGGAAGACCTAGAAGCAGCAAATCTAATCATGGGTATAACATAAAGAAAGTTTTATAGTAGACCAAGAGAAGAGGGGAAGAGACTCGGTATTTATATGTAAGTTGAAGAAAGAGTGTTGGATTAGAAGTGTGTTAAATTGTAATTATATTCAAAATGATTTTTAAATGATTCTTTTGGATGTAGATAGTAACACTGCGTCACCTAGTGTGAGTTCCTAATGTTTCTTTGTGGATAATTTGTACAATTTTGTTGATATTTTAACAACTACTTATTAGGAATTTATTAATTTTTCCTTTTTATATACTAATAAAAAAATATATAAACATAAAAATATATTATAAGACTTATAATTGTTAGACGGTCAAGATTTTATATCTTTCAAAGAGTCAAATGTTATCATTTTGTTAATAAATAAATTTAATGTTAAAAATTTTAAAACATAGATATTTATAATTTTTAAATGTTTTATTTTGAACAGTAATATGTGATTAAATAATAAAGTATAAGTATTATACTTAAATAGTACATTAAATGTAACTTGTGAAGTGTAGTTGTAAGTATAGAATTTAGTTAGCAATGCTGTAATAACATTGTATTGAGAAGAAGAAAGATGGAAGTGAGGTTGGATTAGAAAATAAACAAGAAATTATTAGTATTCAATGTGTTTATTGTGTTTATTTAATGATATTGATTTCAATTGGAAGATCAATGTATTTTTCCTTTTGCACTATACAATATACTGATATTTCTGATGATTTTGATCAGTAATTTTACCTTTTATTATCCTAGTAATTTAAGGTTTTTTCCGAAAGATTCCTATTTTGTTTCCTTTTGAATTTTGGATTGATAAGGCAATGTATAATATTGTCTATCAAGATAATCTTTTCACTCTCATGCATTTCAAACTACTTAGTATGTGTTCCAGTGTAATCTACCAACTCTCTTGTGAGCAGCATTGGTGCATGGAAATGCTCACTCCCAGGTATAAGTTCATGTTCTTTGAACAGCTCTTTGTGTTACTTGTGAGAGCTGATAGGTATGATGGACCAAAGGTGCAAGAAAACACTGCAAAATCTGAGGCCAAAGCACATTTTAATGCAATCAAGAATGCTGATAATCTTTGGCAAGAGTGATATTTAACTCTTTGCCAATAAAAAAAACATTGACGAAAACACTAAAATCTAACTCTTCTATTACTCCGTTTAAGATCTTAAAACTAAGTTATTCTTGTAAGAGACAATAGAATGCTTATACAACCCTCAGACATATTTCAACAGGATAAGATTGTTAAGATTCTATTTCAATTGATACTTGTTTTCTGCTTTCGAAACAAGATTATTTGTTTTGATGCAGCACTCAAAGAATTGATTTGATTGGTTACATACCTAAGAAGCTGGAAAGTTGAAAGTAATCACAGCCAGACATGCCCACAAGATAGAAGAAAGTTTCTTTTTTTGAAAATTAGATATCAATTAATGGCAGAGGGAACAAACAGTTCACCATCTGAGTTGTTACAAAAGGATTTTGACTTGCTGTACACAGATTCAAGCACACCAACCCAACATCCCTAAGAACAAAATCAAATCTCATCAGTCATCCAGTAATAAAAAACACCAACCTGTACATTACATGAACCATGACAAAGATTCCAACAAAAATCCAGTTTCAAAAGTGAAAAACACTGGACTCCGCTACAAAAATAAACCATGACCTGCCCTACACTCTGTACAGAACAAACCATCACTGCTCAAGCATGCAAAAGGAATATCCAGTCCATGAAACCACAACCAAAGTCTCTTCAAAGTGAACAAAATAAATTCATTAATCCAGGACAGGAGATTAAGACTTGTTTTGCTTTAAGACTCATCATAAATACAGGTAATCCAGCACTTGTTTTGCACCAGAGAAATTAATTAAGATATAATGCCAAACTTAATTTGGAAACTTAATTAAACATTGAGATCCAAAGCAACTTAATTAAAAATTAAAATCCAAAGGATTCTAATAACATACATGATAAGCAGCTTGCATTTCATTGAAAAACTTAAACTAAAAGAGAATTAATATTAATTTCTCTTAAACCTAATAAAAGTAGAACAGTCATCCACCATATAAAGAAAAGCTAACTAAAATCAAACACCTAAATAACTATTCCTAAACAAAAAGCCAATAAAAATATATTAATAGGCAGCCATGGTACTTGTGAATGTCCTGGTGATGGAGCAGGAGGCACCCTTATATGGTCAGATTCCTTGTTACAAGTACCAGAAAACTGGATGGGGCAATCTCTAGGTTCAGTAGGGGGCTTGGCTCTTTTAAAGCACATACGAACTTCTCGCAGTTGGATCATGCCACTTGGACGGTGTGTGTTGCATGTAATTTCAGGAGTTGCACCCAAAATTTGCTTGACTGCATCTACAATCTCTTTTGCTTGATATGGTTCTTCTCGAGGTTGAATTCTAGTACCTACGATAATATTAACATATAATGATCAGAAAATGTATTTTAAAGTTAAATGAATTTAAATACAATTAAATAATGAATTTGGATTTAAAATATATTACCTGCTAAGTCATTCTTTCTTCTGAGAGATAGGGCAGAGTTAAAATATGATAGAGGATCTGTTGGGTAATCAGAGCATTGGCCATGAAACTTCCATTCATGGATCCAATCTTTTAGATTTGTTTTATCCTTTGCATAATTTCGGAGACTTGGCCAAAATTGTGTTAGAGTGTTTTTAATGGAGGACAACTTAGCCTTTGTGCAACAGTAAAAAAAAATCATAAATAAGTTAAACTTCACAAGTTTAAATAACAAATTAAATGAGTAATTGTATAATTAGCCTGTGAATGAAGTTTTAGTTTCATCTCTAACTTAAAAAACTCATATTTTTAACATTTCATAAAATCATAAATAAAAAGATTAAAATTTTAAATGGATAATAAAAATGAAATTCTACGAGAAATTTAAGCACTAATGATTCAATTTAGTAGATATATAAATAATTCAAACATTACTTGCATACCTTAATTTGGTTTTCCTTTGTAGGATTATGAGCACAAGAATTTTTGGTTTTATCATACTTGGGGACTGCTGTATTATTCTCATATGTAGGCCAAATACCATGAATAACCCAATAGTTAAGAACCGTCGGTGTGCACTTAAGTTGGCCAATGTTGCATTCAGAAGGAGGCCATCTAAGACTTAACTTGTACAGGTCAAAAGGTGCTTGACCTACAGTGAATGGAAGAAAAACCAGGGCAGCTAACAAAAGTAAACAATTATGCATGTTTTTGATAGAGTAAAAGCAAATTCAACAGAATTCTTGATGATGAATTTTCACTCTCGGTGGGAATTTATAGGCAAAAATTGTAAAAATTGAATTTTTAATAAACTAACATACACACATTATGGATGTCTAAGTATAAGCATGATATGAATGAATAAACTAAAACAAAACATGAAATATGAATGTCAGATACGGTCATAACTAAAACAACAGAGTGACAACAAATTTGTTGTGATGTTGCCAGGCTGTTGAAAGTGTCAGGAAAGAATATTGTGAAAAATATGTACTGGTGAGGCTGGGGTCTGTTTCTCGTGAATTGTGTCTGACTTTGGGTGGTTTATGGACAACTAATGTAAGAAAACCAAACCTCTTGGACAGAATTGGGCCAAGTATCAACTCTCGTAGACGCTATCTGATATAAAATGGTTTATAGACAGCTAATGTAAGAAAACATTTTAGATAGAATTGGGCCAAGAATGGGGATTGGGGATAATGCCCATTATAAGTATCCAATGTTGTATTATGGGTTGAAGCTGTTTTATTTGAACTCTGTCAAAGTTTAACAGTCCTCTTGTCAGATCATCATATTCACTTTTCCAAAAAATAAAACATTATTTTCTTAAACAGTCACACTAACACATTCTTTACCTTTCTGCCAAAACAAATTGCAGCCATAGGTGAAAAGGCTGCACTTAGAAAATGTGCAACTTTAGCCAATATATGAAAAAGTTTAGCTGCATTTTTACTAGAATTTCATTGCAAAATTAATATGCAGCCATATACTATATGGCCGCAATCTTAAATCGTATAGCAACATTTAAAATGTGCAGCTAAAACATATATAATAATAACATAAATAACCTTCAAATATGCAACAAAAAGGTGCAAATTTTACATCAACTTATAGAGTATAAACCATGCAAATTTTACAAAAATTTATAGCAAATATATATTTTTTGAATGGCATTCTATTATTGAATAGAAAACAGGACCAAAGTAACTGACAAAGAAACAAAGATAGCAAAACCTAGAAACAAAAACAACATCCGAAGAGCACAAAGTTCAGCCCCAAGAGACAGGAACATGGCACAAAGAAAACTATAAACAAATGGAGACACAAAACAGAACAACCATAAAAAGGAAGTAGAAATCAAATTCTGAACAAACACAAAGCAAGAAGCCGAAGGGGAACAGGAGAGGAGATTGGACAAACATCACCAATCAGAATTCCAAAATAGTTTGCTGCCATGTGGATAAGAATATATTGCAGAAGAGGCATTACTTGGTACTCTGCAAGATATTAATCATTGCTTCAGCTCTTTTAGTCTAGTTGGGTGTCTAAAGGAAAGTAAGTATATTGATCACAAGACATTTCAAAAATCCAATATCATAACTGACAAATATAAGTTAACAACTAAGAAGAGACTAGTGGCAGTCATCACTATCAAGCCAGCTTCTTTAATCACAAATGCAGTCCAACCTTTATTTTTCTATATATTTGAATCCCAAATGCAAAGTTATAAAGTGATGTTGAGATCTAAATTTATCTTTTGGATGCTAGCATTTGCATAGAAACCATGATTTGAGAAGGGGCATGAGGGTTTGGTGATAGTGTGATCCTAAAAATGGCTGTCCTTACTTAGAAAGCTAAATAAACAAACCACTTCTATCTCCTTCCAACCTAATTCTGTTTATATGTAACTACACCCCAGATAAGAAAATAAACCAAAAAACAGAAAAAAATTGCCCATTTGTGCTCAATGTAAAGTGTGTATTTTATTATATAACACTATTTCACAACTATTAATATATAGATTCACACAGCTTATATTATAATAAATTAATAATATAGCTAACATTAGAATCTCATGTTGTAGAAAACAAGAGTAATTACCCCTAGAAGTTCTCCTAAAACAGCTTCCTTTGCAGCAACCTTAGCTCTTAGAAATCTTGATGGAGATGACAGTTAGGACCCTAAGAAGGAAACTTGAATAAATTTCATGATACCGCCATATTCTCTGGCAATTTGGAAAAATCAAGAATGAAAAACTGACATGTGATCTACGAAAAACACTAGAAAATTCAGCTTAGTTAAACGTAGAACATGGTTGATAGCAAAAGATGATATGATAAGTGAACCATACGATGTTCCAAATGATGAGAACTTAATAAAGATGAATAATAGATAATTTTGTCATAAATATCACTGAAGACACTACCATCAAATCAATTCTCCACATCACAAGATAAAGATGTATCACAGATAATTTGGTCATAAACATCACTGAAGACACTACCATCAAATCAATTATCCACATCACAAGATTTTAATTCTTAAGCAATTAGCAAAAATAAAGATAATAACTTGTTGCACTTGAATTTATACCTTAATTGACAGATTTTTGAGGCTTTTCGAAGTTGTACCTTTATTCTTCAGAGAGAATTTAAGGAACATTGACTTCCACCATCTAAAAATAATAAAAATGACATCACAGATCATAAATATTAAATCATATATAAATTACACTACAACATTTTTGATCTGTGGCTACAGAAAAAATTGCAGTCATAGATAAAAAATTAGCTGCCTTATGTTAAGGCTGCACTTAGAAAAAGTGTAACCTTAGCCAATGTATGGAAAAGTTTAAATGCACTTCTTTATAAATTTTGCAACATAATTAAGATGCAGCCATATAGTATATGGCTCAATCCTAAAACCTATGGCAGCATTTAAAATATGCAGCTAAAAGGTGTACATAACAGTACATACAACATTCTAATATGCAACAAAAAGATACAAGATAGCAACTTATAAAGTATAAATCATTCAAATTTTACAGCAAACTTTAATATATATTGATCATCAAACTTTGATTTTACAGCAAATTTTACAAAAGTATATAGTCCTTCAATCTCAAATTTTACACTAAATTTAATAAATTTTACACAAAGAATGCTTCATTATCCAAATCTGTTGCTCTAACAAAAAGGATGCTCAAACAAGTTTGCTAATCCTAAAACAAAAAAAGCAAGAGAACATGAGATTGTAAAATATAATATAAAATAATCTAAAGACACTAACAAAGCTAAAGAATCAACTCAAGGAAACATAGATAAAGTCTTTTGTTTAACATACATGGGATCAAGATCATCATCCTTCAGGTAACAAAGCTTTGTTCTTATACGATGAGGCTGAAAGTTCTAATACAACAAATCAGAATTTAACAAGACAAATAAGATACACAGCCATGCCTTATTATCAATATAAATAAAACAAATAAATAAATAAAGTTTAAAAGATATCAGACTTTATCATAACTAGGAAAAAGGGGAAAGGACTTAGAGAAGTTTGTCTTACTTTCGCTCTCTATGCTTAGGGTAAGAGTGAGAGAACTTCAAATATCCATCTCATGGAAGTTTTTAAGACCAGCTCGAACAGATATTATGTCTTTGACTCTGCACAATGCATACCAACTAAATCAAGACATTGCTTTCTTCATAACAATACAAAGATCTGATTTAGTGTCTAATACAAAGATCTAAAAAGTATGGAAAAGTAACGAGAACGAACCAAGCCCACAACCCCCAAGCAGACAGAAGGCCTGGTATAAGTTAAAAGCAAATGCTAGAGTTAATCTATTCATAATATTTATGACCCATGACAATGATTTACCTGAACTTTCGACATCACTGCAATGGAGAGATGGTTCTGGAGTATCAGAACTTGTTATCAATAATTAATATCTTGAATGTGAAATTAGAAACTTTTATAAGGATTAGAAGTTTCTAAAACTTTTAGAGATAACTAGCCTAACAATAAAGAAACAACTGAAGTCAACTTAGCCTTAGTCATTATGACCTAATACATTTTAGAGATTGGGATTTCACGTGTATGTAAGCTTCCGCCACACTCATAATCCCTCACAGTTCCCTAAAAGAGAAAAAATATAGTTATGGGAAACCTCAGCAGAGCAATAAGAAAGCAATACTCAAGAAAACCAAATCCTAAAACCAGATAATGTCTTCTCAATTTAGACTACAGATAGATACTCAACCATAGTAATATGCATCCCCAATAAGCAATGCAGCATGTTCATTACCCTGCTCAGAAGCTTGCCATGACAAAGAATGAGCGCGTTGATGCCTTTCTGCATCAGTGCAAAGCCCAGATTCATCCATCCACATGTTGTGCTCACCATACTTGTCAAGGATCCATGCAGCATTACTTTGTGCTATCTCATAGCCTCGCTCAGCCATCCTAGAATACAAGAGGAATGCCTTGCCCACGTCACCTTTTTGGTATGATTCAAGTACATGGGATCTTATGTACATTAGAACCATTCATGATTCAAAAGACTCATGTCACAATTCACATATTAAATATAGCAAAGGTTAGTCATATTTATTGTGACTTCTTTTAACTGATTATAACTTACGAGTCAGATTTTTTTTCTTTTAACTGATTATAACTTATGAGTCAGATTTTTTTACAACTCCCAGAAATTTGTTTCCCCTTTCTGTTTTAAGCCTGTCAAAAAGAAAAGAATGCCTAGAAGTGAGGAAAGCAGTCCCATTTTCCATCAAGTTGTCAGGTCAAGAAATTAGATATTATCACAACCAGAATACCAGTCATGGACAGCAGTCAATCTAGCCGATGGCATGTAAAGTAACATTCAACTGTTCTAGGACAATCTCTAGCATTTAAATAATTTCTTTTGCTATGTATGGCACTTCTTGGCATAACAGGCAACCACATAGTTACCAGTTAAAACCAAGTTATTTTAAGAGAAAATTGAACAAAATTCCTCTTTTGGGTCCAAAATCAAGCAAATGCTAAGTACTCAAAAGACCTTGATAAATCAAACCTATCTTCTGCTTATAATAGAAAGATAAACGAGAATATTGACATATTGCTGTAAGCTGCATTTGTTAACCCTCAGCCCCAATAGAAATTAGGGCAAGGCAAAAAATTAGAACATGGATGAAAAAGATGTAACCAGCAACTTAACAAGGAGAAAATTATGACAAAAGGGAAAATTCTTCTAGTACCCAGCAAGAAACCTTTAAGGTTAAGTACAATGGGGTTTAAGAATGTCATTCTTAAAGATACAGAACTCATAAGAAGGTGAAAATTAGAAAACAGGAACTATAAGCTTAAACCACAGTATTTACCATAGGAAGATTCTTTTTAAACATCCTAGCCAACTGATAAAATGGCTTTGTTTGACCTGCATTAGCTGCCACAATAAAACATTTACAAGCAATCTTCACATCTTTCTTCACTCCAATCCCTCTAAGGTACATTACCCCCAAGTTATAGTACTGGCCAGCATCCTTATTATAAGCGGCCTTCTCAAAGTACTCTTTTGCCTGCAGAAAAAAAGAATCAGCTTCTGGCACAACTCTACAATTAACATACTAATGATAAACCACAAGTTATCAGTTTTTTTCTTTTTCTTAAGTTGTCTGGAGTCTGGAAAATTCTTTTCTTTCTTGTTTTTTCAAAAAAAAAAATCCATTAAACTCTCAGCTAGTATTATTGTTCCCAGATTCAAAACAACTAAACCCCATCTGCGAATTATTGTCTTTGATAAATGACCTTTTCTCTGTGGTAGGTTTATTCTTTCTGATCAAAATGTTTCAAAATGTTTTATGCATGCAAGTAACCAGATTGGTTTTGGCAGAAAAGTAGATTCATAGCAAGATAGCCCAGTTCACCACTCTAAAGGTCAATTATATGGCTAAACTAAGCTTTAAACTGTGTGATAGCACAATATTCCTCATAACAAACTCCAGCCCTCCCTTTCTCTGCCTCTATGAGAAAGCAAAGAATTAGGCAATTCTTAGGACACTATCTATTTGCCTCTAATTTCACAAGAGGGTGGAAGAGATTATCTTGACAATGGTCTCTATTCCGTTATCTACGCAAAACTTAAAAGCAGCCCACTACTAATGAAAAATCAAATCTAGACAAGGAGAAATTTCTGACCAAAATTAACAGAGATATCATTATGTTTTCTATAGTGCGAAAGGAACCATACTTTAATCTTACAACCGAAATCAGTATGAATTAATAAACTCAATAAAGACATTTAATACTAATCCTTTCTTGTTTATTTTCTAATCCAACCTCACCTCCATCTTTCTTCTTCTCAATACAATATTATTGAAGCATTGCTAACTAAATTCTACACTTACACCTGCACTTCACGAGTTATATTTGCCTCATACTCTAAACTTCCCCTGATTGAAACAATGCTTTCAGCATAAACAACTAGCTGCTGCGTTGAGTCCTGACTCATGTAGATTCCAAAATCTCGAAGCTGTCCCGTGCAGGGATCAAACATGACTAGTTTGTGGTTTTCACTTTCCAGAAACAATTCTCCATTCTTCCAGAATCCCAACGGCATCTCAACTCCAAGAATAGGTCCGATGGTAAGTTGTTTAGTCCACGAATATCCATTCAAGATCCATATATCATAGCATTTTTCCATGCCTATTCTTGGATGAACAATTGTAGCAAGAGCTTCATTAAAGGAAGCAATACACCACGAACACTCAGCTTTAGACATACCGAAATTCGGTAAGGATAATGTCGAGAAAACTTCTTCAACCATGTCAAAAGAAAGGATTAGATCACCATCATCACCCATCGCTTCCCAATAGTAAATTCCATTTATATAAGCGTTAAACAAATAAGGATCGTAAACAAAGACGTCAGGATGAGCAATTTCTCTCCAGGAATCCGTCCTGAGGCTGTATAAATCAATTTGATATATAAATTCCAACACAGCAAATCCATCTTCTTCAAGGACACAATTGTTAACACACCTTAAAACCTTGTAGTCATTTGAGTTGCGATCAAACCCGAACCCGACAAAGCCAAAATAAGTGTCATCTGTGGCAGGAGGACGTGAGATAGTGGATTCAGGAAGAACCTTAACTTCTCTTGTGGAAGGATTCCAAAGGATAATGCTATAATTATCATGCACACAAAGCAAGCCATTACATGGACCAGAGACTGTGAGTTGATCAAAGTCAAGCATATGAATATTCTCTTTGACTTTCAGATTAAACTCGACCTCGGGTTCACCATATTCCTTAATTTTCGCTTCAGTTGAAAGCAAGGAGAAGTAAGGGACCTCATCATGAAGCATTAAAAGGAGATTGAGATTTTTGTTTTTATGGTTGGTGATAAATTCAGAAGTCTGAAAAGAAGAGCACCAGGATTTACAAACGCACCTAAATCTCATAAGGGATTTAACAGGAAGCCTTAAAAGGATGTCGATCACCATGATTTCTGGCAGCTCGTGGTTGGTAATTGGCATCAACATGGAGCAGTTCGTTCTTGATCTGAAACAAATGATTAAGACTTAAAAGACATGCACTTTGCGTCTACAACAACTCCAAGACTACATCAACAAGCAACAATGATCATGCCGCAAACCTTATATATGAATGAGACGGTTTAAAACCCTAACTTCTCTATAAGGCCTTAAGATAAGTACAAATTTGGGCTTTAAGCTAAATACACAAATTAAGTTCAATCCAATATATTTAATATAAAGCCCATTTTCCTTTTAATTTATATCAATTTACCAGTTTATTTTTCTGGTTTTTTGGCTGTTTTTAAACAAATATGTTTACTCCTTGATAAGATGGCAACTTCTCCTTAATTGACCTTGTTTGGTGCAAAACCTCTCTTGAAGATTATCTTGAAATTTCTATACGTATGAGTGCTGAAATGAATATAAAAGCAATAAAGAGTAAAAAGCAAACAGATGCTAACAAGAGGAATAAATGTTGATTTATTAAAGAATCATCAAAGCAACAATAAATACTCATACCATACTCTTATGCAGCCACATATGCCAACACGGCAATGAAGAACACATGATCCAATAATGAAAGGCTAGAATCTATCTAATCCCTTCAAAATCACCACCCATTAAAACTAAATCTAACACCTTTTAAAAGAATAAAAACACCCAGATCAAAAATAACACATTAAATACAAAATAAATCAATTTTAGATTCAATTTAGCAAAGATTCTTTATTTTTCAGATCACAAATTGCAGAAGAAAGAAACATGAACACATAAAGAATACAAACAAAACTGAAATTAAATGAGAATTATTGAATTAAAATCACCTGATTCAATGGATTATCAGAGAGAGACGAAGAAAAATATGTTTTTCTTTTGGGAGACAGAGAGGTGGGTGATACGGATAGGGTAGATTTCGAGGTATTTATACAGTTGTTAGAGGGAAGGAGACAACGGTGGCTAGTCTTTTTTAGAAAGAGAGGAAACTAGCAGCAGAAGGAAAGGGAAGAGAAGAAAAGAGGAAAGGGAAAGAAAAAGGGAGCCACTGCTGGAAAGGCCCAGGCCGGTGAGGCGACGGCGCCGGGAACCGAGTAAGAGAGAGAGGGTATAGAGAAAGGGGTTGGCCGCTGCTGCCAGGGGCAGTGGACAATTAGAAGGGAGCAAAAATAAAGAAGAGAAAGGGGTTGCCTACTTAGATAAGTTAAAACAACGTCGTTTATGATGGATTCAACAAAAAAAGAAGTGGTGGGTTGGATTCACCCAACCCCAACTCAGCTTTAGGATTAGCTGATTTTTTTTTTATTTATATAATTTCTTTTTTATGCATGCATTAAATTTATAAAATTATTTTAAAAAAAAGATAAAAATAAAAGGTGAAACAATTTTTTTGATAATTAATTGAATAAAGTTAATAATGACTTACCAAAATTGTTGGAGGATAATTATAAAGCATAAGATAAAAAAGTAGTAATTAAAATTGAAGATAATTTACAAAATTTCATCATTAAAATTAATATTCATTTTATTTTGACTTTCAAAAAATATTCATTTTATTTTAATAATTTTATTATATAAACTATGTAGCTTATCAATAATTACTTTCAATATATTATACTTTCTCAATTTGAATTTTATTTGCTATTAGAATCATAGTAATTAACAAAATATGATTATATCAATATTAGCATATATTAAGATATAAAAAGCCAAATGTTTTCAAAAAATAAAAATTATTTAAAAAAAAATTTTGCTTAGTAAGACATGAGAAAATATTTTTAAAATATCAATTTTTTAAAATAATTATCTTTAATTTATTGTTACTACTATTATTTATAATATTTTTAAATTTAATATTAATTTTTTATTTTTTATTTTTATTTATAATATTATGTAATTTAAAATTATTTTTAATAAAAAATTCAACTCCCACACGAAGCAAGGCACCACTCTAGTATATTTAATATAGAGGCCATTTTCCTTTAAATTTATATCAATTTACTATTTCATTTTTCCAGTTTTTTGGCTTGTTTAAATAAATATATTTTTTTAAGATAAATAAATATGTTTACTCCTTAATGAGATGGCAACTTCTCCTTAATTGACCTTGTTTGGTGCAAAACCTCTCTTGGAGATTATCTTGAAATTTCCATATGCATGAGTGCTGAAATAAATATAAAAGCAAAAAAAGAGAAAAAGGCAAAAAGATGCTAACAAGAAGAATAAATGTTGATTTATTGAGGAACCATCAAATTGACAATAAATACTCATACAATACCCTTATACAACCACATATGCCACACATATAGGCGATGACCAACAACAACCAAATTTTAAATAGAAAAGCATATGTAACTATAAAATTAGAGGAATTTAGTTGAATTTAAACTTGTCCATTCATTTCCCCTCTTGCTAATACCCCAAGCAACACATCCTTATAAGCTCCCTTGACCCTCTCTTCTATCTTGTGGGCAAATTTAGCACTGACTCCCTTAAAATTTCCAGCTTCTTGGGTTGTAATCAATCGAGTCAATGCTTTTTTGGCATCCTCATTCGCATCAACTCTGAGAGCTGTATCGAAAACCTGGAAAGAAAGACAATCAATTGAAAGATTTACTTGCTGGAACATTTAAATATATATTTATATTTTACTTTTCCAAACCAAAACAAATAAATAACATAAATATCGGTCAAACAGAACCCAATGATCTTACCTTGGTGAAATATGTATGAGGGGTGCATAGGCATTCTATTGTTTCTTTCAAGAACAACTCAGCTTCAAAATCCTGAACAAAGCAATAAAAGAGTTAAAAGCTAGTGTTTTAGGCCAATTGTTTATATTGCCAAAGGTTATGTATGCTATAGGTTACCTCAGTTATGCTCTTGCCAGAAATTTTTTTGTATTGTTCATAGACTTCCTTAAGATGAGGCTTGCTCCTTGTTGTAAGAATTCTGATGACTTCCTCGTCCTCGATTAGTCTCCTTTTATCAGCATTCTTGATTGCATTCAAAAGTGCTTTGGCCTCAGATTTTGCAGTGTCCTCCTTCACCTTTGGTCCTTCATACCTGTAAGCACTCACTAGTGCCACCAAGAGCTATTGAAACAACAAATAAACTAATCAGAAACCACCTCCCCCAAAGAGGCTTAGATAATCCAAAGTGAAAAGCTAAGGTAATTAAATATGCTGCAAACCTTGCGCTCACTGCCCTTAATGTGGGCAGCAAGATCTTCCTCGATTGAGCGTTCAAAGAGGGAATGGTAAGCCTTTCTTGCTCCTAGCAGCTGCTCAGATGATCTGGTACATGCAATTTCTACTATAACACCATATTGCTGTGGCCCTTTCTTCAACGCCTTTTTCAACAAACGAGCATCCCTCTCCCATGGATGCATGAGGGAAAGCACCACAGCATCCTGAAATAAATAAATAAAAAAAAAAGAGAAAAGAAAAATTCAAATTATATGCAACGTCCATGATTAACCGTAGGCATTTCTAATTTCTTTTTCATACAAATAAGAGTATTACAACCAGAATCTAAAATTTTTATTTGAACTTTGATATTGGTTTTATTGTTATTCTACAAAGTCATTTTTTTAGATGTATTTATGTCGACAGAATTTTGTTAGTTTTGTTCATACCTTTATTTTAGTCAAGGTTTTAAATTAATTTCTATGACAGTTAATAAAATAACCAAATTTGATAAAAAAAAAAAGAAAATATCATTTTGATAGACTTGGCATTCATCAGAACTTGTTAAATGAAGAACCATATACTATGCTTAAAATATGATGAATGATATGATGCAAAAGTATCCTTTATTGTGTTAGTTGAGAAAAATAAAACAATTACGACTTGATTAAAGTTTAAGGCTTAAATCCTCGTTTCCCTTTAACTTTCATTGTACACAAAATAAATAAACAAATAAATAAAATTAATTTGACTCTAGTATTTTTTTATGAAATGTAAAAGCCTGAGAAAGAGAAGACAAAATATAGTAATTAAGTTGAATGCACATAAATAAATCTAGCTAGCTAGAACTTTGAAGTGTGTATATATATACCTTAAAACGCTTGAATTCACCTTTGAGAGTCTTGATAGCATCATCATTCCACCTCTCAAATTGACGTTCGTCCTCAAAGAAGAACTGGGAACATCCTCTTCTGATGGATCTCTTGTGCTCATGGTGTGATTTTGTCAATATTGATACCAATGATTTCTCATCAACTCCAATTCCTAAAGGAATAAAGAAATTTTTTTAATTTTTTTCCAAAGTAAAAACCAACCGACCACCTCCAATGATATGATTAATTGGTAATTATTTAGTCAACAAATAATTAAGAAATCTTATAATTTTTACTCTTTTCAAAGCCATCATTGACATTTTGAAGCCCATAATGCCAAATGATAATAGCATTAACTTTGACATTATAATTAATCAATCTGAATGGAAAAAGGAGACAAAAAGGATACTGAAGCTTTAAATTTGGTAAAAAGAGGGGAAAAAAAGAAATTAAAAATAAATTCATAAATTTCAATGACTATGTTTCACTATCATATGCCACCAAGAAAGAAATTTAATGATACCAAAGCCTCAAAAGGAAAACAGTACCTAAGTAGTCTAGCTATATGATGGTATAAAATTAGTTTGGAGGAAGGAAAAGGAAGAACCTGACAAGGCTTTGCTGAGGACTTCCACTTCAGCAGGATGGCCCATTTTCTTAGCTTTGAAGCTATTCAGTGTGAAGAGATAGACTAGGAGTAGTGCAATGAGCAGAAAGGGTGCCATGCTTAGGCTGAGATGCCATGCATTTATATCAACCTGAGAGGTTGTTTTCGACATTAATATGGTTGTCTAAGGGTATTTTGGGAAACGAAAACAAAGGAAAGAAAAAGCTTAGAAAGAGAGAAAAGAAAAAGAAACAGCAATAAAAAAATTGGTAATAATAAATAACCTTAGCTGCATGAATATTCGTCCTTGCTGTTCAATATAAAAGCAAACATCTAAAAAAAGAAAGCAAGAAAAAGCAAGAAGTCAATTTTCTTTTAATCAGATACGAAAATCTGAATATGACTCTTTGAACAGATAATTACATGGATCTATCGTTAAATTAGATGTTCCGATTCTTCTTATTATAAATTTAACCTATACATTGTAATGTATTTATTTAATAAATAGTATGTCTTATCAGTTTTGTTTTATAATATGAATTTTTAAATTTAATTGGCATCATTTTGATTAATTTTCCATTATTATCATAGTGGAAAATTATGAAAGTGAAACATCTAGATCACATTAATTGCTTCCTAACTACCAATATCTACCTACCATATTGAAAGTTTAATGGACCAACTATATGAGTACTGCTACAACATATTCACACTAGGATTATAGCTGATATGTTCACATTCATATGTTTACATTGACTTGATAAGTCAAGCTTGATCTAGCAATGTTCATGATGTATGTACAAGAAAAAGAATATAATTAATTGACCTTCGTAAAAGTTAGGTAGAATGGCCCTCATTGATTATTTCTTTTTTAACGAGTCACGTTTAGCATGCTTCCCAAGTATACAAAATTAATTGGTTTATTTATTCTTTTTTTCCTTGCAATAAAAATGCCATCCAACTTCCTTGGGTATGAATTGACTATTAGGTATTGAAATAGCGACCCACTTGAAGCTTAGGTGCCCAATTGATATGAGTTATTGATGATATAGACAGCTATCCATAATTTCGTATGATTTATTTCATAGATTCAAACAACTTATTCAAAGCGATTTTCTACAAAACAATATGGGTTATTATGGTTGTTGATCTCAAAAATCTTATTTGTTTTTATCCATAATCATGGAATAAGGATTTAAAATATAAAAAATAAATTCTACTTATATTTTTGTGATTTCAACTTTTCTTGTAAGACACTTTGTGATTTTTTTTTCTTCAATTAATACCCTGTGAGTAGTTTTATTCCCGTAAAAATTACACCGTTAATGTAAACAACTATGAATATTTTTGTTATGAATTATTTCATATATATTCAAAAATCTTATTAAAGGCTATTTCTTACAAAATCATTTGAGTTAGTATGACTGTTGACATCAAAAGTGTTGCTTTTATTATCCACTAGCATTGAGTAAGGATATAAATAATAATAATAATAATAATAAATTTCACCTACATCTTTTTTGATTTCAACTTTTTCCATATGACATTCTATGATTTTATTTTTTTCCAACTAACATTCTATGAATAAGTTCTGTTTTCATAGGAATTACACCTTAATTTTACTCAATAAAATTATAAATTAAATTATCATCAAGTGTGAACAAATAAACTAACTTTTAAACCATATTGTTCTCATTTTCTGAAATAATAAATATCCTACATTAATTTGTGGTAATGTGATCCATGTGACACATGGCATGTCATGATATCTTTAAATTCTTGGTGATAAATTTGCTACTTAGTATTTCTTCTTTTTTTTTTTTAACTTTGAAAAATATGTGTGTGCAATTATATATATATATATATATATAAAAAGAAAAAAAAATAAAAGTAGTTGCATGTGCATGCCTCTACTTTGCTTTTGTTCTTAAACTGTAATAAATAGTTCTCTCTCTTCATTTTTAAAATGAAGGAAACTCAGCTAGTGCAGAAGATATGAAGAATCTTTAAATCATATCTATCAAACCTAGTCCATAATAATCATTAATTAGTTGTTGAATGATGATTAACATGCAAGTTAATGTTGATAAAGGTATTTTTAGTTGACTTTGTTTGTTTATCATAATAAAAAATAATATATATGTACCACATCATTGCATGCATGTGAATGTGATGCCTTTTATTTATTATATCAAAGAATTATTTAATAAGTTGTAATTTCTTTGCACATCTGTTCTTCTATCATCCCTTGTTTAATTATATGATAAGATAAAAAATTCTTTACTTTTTCAAGAATTTAATCAATAATAATTGATTAATCTATACGCATGTATGTTTATTAACTATGTATACTTCGTGATGAAGAATCATATATATTGGAACAAAAAAGAAGAATAAAGGATTTGTTCTTTATTTTAGTGGTCGAAGATGGACTCCAACAAAAAAAAAAGATCCATGGACAACTAAAGCATCCACATTTACCATTACTGTCATTACTATTTGTGAACTTTCCAATTCTATTTTGATGCTGGCTCAAAGCCTTTTCTTCATGCATCATGGCATTTTCCCTTCCAATTATCAGTAATTCTTATTTACCCTTCATAAAACCAATAGTAAGAAGTACTACCACTCGAAAGAAATGTAAACAAAATTAGTAAGACAGCTTAGGTGGATAATATCAATTACATACATACATATATACATGCATATGCATGTGTTACGGAATCATAACCATTTCTTCAAAAAACCAACTTGTTAAAGTAATCAGGATCACTCTTAATCATCCGATATAGGATTAAAGTACCTTACCTACTTCTTTTCAAATGTTTTGGGTGACATATAGATAATACATACATACATACCCACACATATATATAATTCATGCTTTATTCAAAGTTTTGGTAGTAGTGTTAACAAAGGCAAGTTTGTAAACGTCTCCATAGTAATAAAGTGACTATAAATTTAATGCAATAATAAAAAAGTGCCGCACGTAAATTGTTCCATTAATTAAAAAAAGTGGAATTCAGTTTATCTTGCACAAATAATTCAAGCTTAAAAATGCACAATTATTTTGGCCTTTTACTTTCAATGGAAAAGAGTATGGTTAAGCTTTGATTATGACCTTATCCACACGATAAAAAATTAATTAGCCCCATCAATAAGTAGCTGATTTATATTCATTTCGCAATAATTAAGTAGCTGAAATAACACTCACACACATGTCATCGTCCCAGCATCAAAATTACTAAGTTACTCTTCTTTTTTTCAAATCTTCCTTCCATGCTATAAACATGTTCTCTCTCTTCTTTTTTGTTTCTATTGCAATAAATTCTTTGTTCTTGTTGAATGTGATAAAAATATGATTGTATAAAGATGACAATCGAAAGCATCAAATTAAAATTTATATAGCACTAGAGCATTTAATTTATTGATTGGTATGTAATTCTCTATTTAAAACGTAAAGTTCGAATCATTTTTCTTAATTAAAAAAAATTAAAATCAATACAAAATCAAAGATAATTGAATAAAAACAAAGTTCGGATACAAGGCAATTCAAATTCAAAATAATTTGAATTCAAAAGTGACTCGTATCTAAATTGAACTTAACCCCAAGTTTGAACCAACCGAAGCAACCAAAACTCATCCATTTTGCCACCTCTAGTAGCTCTAATCACAGTCATTTTCTTTCCATATCAACCAATTAGGACTGCATGGTAAAAGGGCTCGGTGGTTCATGTTATTAATAACAATGAAACTGCTAATAATTGAATAGTAACTTTCTTCTCTTATTGAAAAAGGAAAAACTTTCTTCAATCTTTATTGAGAAATGAGATAAGCATTCCTTATTAATTTAGCTTGAGGAGGACGAAGAGTGCAGTTGTTTCCTGGTATTCCGGGTTCAAGATAATGGGTGACTCCGACAGTTTCCTTAAGTATATCTCGAAGAGTTGATCAATGATTTCATTTCCGAAGTGTTTCTCAATGAGTGCTTCCAAGAGAGCTCTCAGGTACAGCGTTCGCTGTCTTGGTTCAGGCATGACTATGCGCTGCTTTGGGATGTTCAGTATCTCCATCCTCTTAATGCTGAAACATCCGTTCCCCTCTATAATTTGCCGCAATTCTTTTGGGTATGTGAAGTAAATAGGCAAGTTGAAAGTATCAACCTTCGCCTCACTTACTATTCCCTGCATCACAACCGTTTCCCTACATGAGCAAGCTAAATTCATTCCACAAGTTATTCTTGTTAGACTTGAGCTAAGCGAAGAAACTGATAAACGGTATTCCTTTGGTTCCCAATTAAATATTTATCTTACTATTTTAATACTTTATTTATAAAATTTTATGTCATTTGGATTGGGAATATTCAATTTGAAATGGACAGAGTACTGTAATTATTAAAAAAAAAGAAAGATGTTACCATTTTTGCCATGTCCACAAGGCAAGAACCCAAAAGTTCAGGTTCTGATCCTGTTGTAATCTGAGGGTGGGAGATCACATCAGGAATAGCGGGTATAAGAAGAGCCATTAACCCGCCAGGTGCAAGTTCTTTCCCTCTTGCTTGTAAAAATGAGTCTATGTCCTTCGCAAACTGATCCGAATAAGCTTCAAACACTTCCTTTGGTGCACCAGTGTAATGAATCCTACCCTCATTCCAGGCAGGATCAGTTTTGTCTACCACCCCTTTTGGCACCTTAGAGAGCCAATGGAGTGCACATGATGAGTAAACAAAATGCAGGGAAGCCGTGGGAAATAGGCGGCCATGGAAAGAACCTGGAACACTAGCTGCATAGTATTGCCTCCCAAGTACAGGAAGTGATGCAAACAGTGAATTGAAGTCATTGCTAACTTGGTCATTGAAAAAGACCTGAAATTCAGGAGTTGGATGGGTTCGGAACTTGCGCTTTAGAGCCTCCATGATATTTTGGATTGCCAGAATTGTATTGGCTCCACAAGAGCAACCTAAGTCTGCAATCCTTATTGGCTCTGAAGCTGCTAATGAAAGTTTTTGAATGTCAAGTTTCATGGCGATTTCCTCATTGATCATACCTTTGGCAGCCTCCATAATTCCTCTCTGCAAAATGACAGGGCATCCATGCTTAAATTTATTAGGCTAAATGCTCCTTAAGGATTACCTTGTACGTTATTAAAGCATCTACCCATTTGCATGGGGTTTCATTGTAGTATTAATGAAGTTACAGGTGGTACCTGATACAAGGAGTTCTGGGCATAGCTGTAAGGTCCATCTCCTCCGTTGATAGCATATGACTCGGGCACCAAGCTTTGGCTTTTAGCTTCCATCAAAATGTCAGCAAACCTCCTCTATGCACACTCGCAACTGTATAATTTCGTTGTCTTCACAACCATATAACACTGTTTTCCTTTTCTGCTCGAAAGCTTTATATATATATATATATAAAATGTGAAGGCTTTGTACTCTGGCATGCCGGTGAGATGATTCCATCAACTTGTATAATAAAATTTATCGGAGTCTAAATTGCACACCGCCTTAGTCATTTTATAATTGAAATCTTTGACCATATCGTAGTACTTAATTTATTGGAGATATTAACGTTTGTCCATTTTCATTTTTTATAAATGGCTCAAAAGATAATGCAAGATTAAATTGGGAGAACAAAGCATTAATTAGAACTCTCACTGGAAAGAAATATTGTGGGAAAAAAAAGATTGCCTAGTTGGATAAGAGCTTTAGCACTTTTGTTATGCAAAATGTCAATTACATATTTAAATATATTGATACAGTTCTAGTTAATTAACCTTGGTATATTTTATTTTTTTGCACAAGTCAGATATCTTATGCCAGTAGAAATCTTTAACAAACAATAAAAAATTTTGGATGACACGATAACTTAGTGTTAATAAAATCATCTTTCAAAAAAAACAAACCTCCATAAAAGTACTTAGATAGAATGGCCCTCATCGATTATTTATTTTTTAATTAGTCCCGTTTAGCATGCTTGCCAAATATATGAAATGAATTGGTTTCTTTATTCTTTTTTCCTTGTAATAGAAATGTTTTCAGTATGAATTGACTATTACGTTTTGTAATCGCGACCGACATAAAGCTTAGCTGGTCATGCATAAGCTCGTATGAATTTTTTTTTCAGCTATTCAAGATACAATAGAAGAGACCGCCCACAGGAAGGGTGGGAACAAAAGCATTACCGATGGCTGTTAGACCTTGGAAGTCTTAAGTGGGTGCATTTTTGCATAGAGAAATGTAGTTGGAAGTACAAATGCATCACTAATTATTTCTCTTTTGTGTATATAGAGATTTATTGGATATAGAGTTATCAAAGATTAGAGGTGATCAAATTTGACTTGACTTGAAAAATCCAGCATAACCCGTCATAAATTATTTCAAGTTTGGTTAAATTATTCAGACAAAGTCTTATCTCACACTTGCAATTTGCAGATGACATCATTATCTTCATGGAGTCAGACCTACATTATGCCTTGGTTGTCTGACGGAGTTTGAGATATTTCGAGCTAAACTCGGGACTGAAAATCAACTTCAACTAATCTAGTGTTTATCCTTTGGGCATCACAGAGTCAATGAGCAATGACTAACATTCTTCGGTGCTCTGTGGGATCCCTCCCCTTCACCTATCTCGGCATTCCTCTTGGTGTCAGTCCAAGAGCAGCTAGCACATGGGAACCGGTGGTAGACCAATTCAGGCAAAGGTTTGCCCTTTGGCAGTGTAAATATCTGTCCCTTGACAGAAGGTTAGCTTTCATTAACTTAGTGCTTAATTCATTGCCTCTTTATTACCTCTCCATCTTTCAGGCCTTTAAGGGCGTCATCCAAAAATTGGAGAAGCTTCAACGAGCTTTCTTATGGGGTGGAGGCACTGATTCTGCCTCCCGTTAATGTTGTTGCCACCGTTGTTGACTGCTGTCTATGCTTGTATGGTGTTGCCACTAAGGTTGTCTAATGTATGAATGGGGACTTTGGCAATCTGCTACTGTGATGAACATGGTGTATTTTAACCAATTTAAGTAAGCTCATTTTGATGTCATGTGGAGCTGCTACTATTGTGCCTGTATCAGCCATTGCCCTTGTTTCGATAAAGGGGACCCTTTTTAAACTTTAATGCTTATTAATGAAATTTAATTCACTAACAGTTACTTTTCTTTTTCACATAATTGAAAAGCTCTTGAATTATTTAAAAAAATTTAAATAAATTTTTATTTTTATATTATGTTTAATTAAATTTCTGTATTTTTATTTTGAGTTAAATAAGCTTTTATAATTAGTAGTTGATTAATTCCTATTGGAATATCACTTGTGATTTTATGTCCACGTGACGCTCACATACCGTTTACATAGAGGGTGAAAATCCTATAAGGTCATGTCATTATATCATATCAGTACGTCACATTATCATGCAATATAATATGTCGATATGTCACAATATCATACGATATGAAATATCAGCAAACAACGTCATCGTTTTGTGGAACAGAATGACAAGTAATATTTTAATTAACAATAATTAGTTAACCATTAGTCATAAAGATTTATTTGATTTAAAATAAAAAATAAAAATTTGATTAAAGACAATGAAAGAATAAGAATTTATTTTAATTTTCTTAAATAATTCTAGGGTTTTTTTAAGGGGGCATTTTTAAAAATAATTCTTATAGACAAGATGTTTTCAAAAATAACCTTCTTTATAATTGTAGCTATTTTTAGCCAAGTTGGACAAAATTACCCTTAATAAAATTACACGTCATGTACAAAAACATGTTACACGTCATGGTTAGGTTGTTACACGCCGTATACAAAAACATGTGATACGTCATGGTTAGGTTGTTACACGTTATGTAAAAAAACATGTTACACACCATGTACAAAAACATATGACACGACATGGTTTAAGTTGTTACACGCTATGTACAAAAACATATGACATGCCATAGTTCGGTTGTTACATACCATGTACAAAAATATGTTACATGCCATGTACAAAAACATGTGATATGACATGGTTAGGTTGTTACATGCCATGGTTAGGTTGCTACACGTCATGTATAAAAACATGTGACACGCCATGGTTAGGTTGTTACACACCATGTACAAAAATATGTGACACGCTGTGGTTAGGTTGTTACACGTTATATTGAAAAAAATATTATTGTTACACGCCATATTGAAAAAATATTATTATTACATGTCATGTTGAAAAACATTTTGTTACACTTTAATACCTAAAATGTTGTTGTTATTTACGAATCAAAATTTTAAATTTTCTCAACTCTCTTCATTTCTTTTTTTTTTTTGACAATTTGGCAACGATTAAAGTGTTTCTAACATGTTTTCATAAATCAAAACACAAATTTTCTTATCTAAAACACCTATTTCGACTAAAAATGGAAAAAAATTTCCTTTGAAAACCTAGACTTATAAATTTCAAAATTTTGAGTTTATTGGTGTCTGGGTCCCAAATTGATCCAATTAAAAGCTATTTCAAACATCTGTGATCATTTCTACCATTTTAGTTTTATTCAAAACACCTAAAAATCAAATTCTCCGAATAACCATCCACCCAAGCACATCAAAACCATTGCTTGGTGTCTTGAAAGCGCAACAAAGAAAAATCTGAAAATATGGGAGAGAGAAATCAAGAGCATAGCAGACGAATGCCGAAGAGAGAAATCGATAAAATTAGAGAGAGTGGGATGGTGAGAGAGAGAAATCGGAAGCACAAATGGAGAGAAATTAGGATAAATGGTTTAATTTATTTGAAATAGTTTCAAGGGTATTTTTATCAAGTCATAGCTAAATATGGTTAAAAATAGTTAAATTTATTTTGATGGTTATTTTTAAAATGCCCTTGTCAAGAAAGGTTATTCTTCATAATTTCCTCTTTTTAAGTACCATATTATGCCTTTCTTTTTTCAAATCTTCCTTCCAAGCTCTAAAAGTTCTCTCTCTTGCCAACTATTGGAATATTTTTTTTTTTGTTTCTATTGAATATGATAAAAAATATGACTGTATAGAAATGTGAATTGAAAGCATCAGATTAAAATCAATACAAAATCAAAGGTAATTGAACTAGAAAAAAAAAAATCAGATATAAGAAAACTCAAATTCATGTTCATTTGCATATCAACCAATTAGGAATACATGATAAAATGGTGCCATCGTTCATGTTATTAATAACAATGTAACTGCTAATAGTTAAATAGTAACTTTCTTCTCTTCTTAAAAAGAAAAGAAAATGAGATAAGTATATTCCTTATTAATTTACATTATATAGGCTTGAGAAGAAGGAAGATTGCAGTTGTTTTCTGGCATTCTGGGTTCAAGAAAATGGATGACTCTGAAAGTTTCCTTGAGTATATCTCGAAGAGTTGATCAATGATTTCATTTCCGAAGTGATTCTTAATGAGTGGTTCCAAGATAGCTCTAATGTACAGCATTCGCTGTCTTAGGTCTGGCATGACTATGTGCTGCTTTGGGATGTTCAATACCTCCATCCTTTCAATGCTGAAACATCCATTTTCCTCTATAATTTGCCGCAATTCTTTTGGGTATGTGAAGTAAATAGGCAAGTTGAAAGTATCAACCTTCGCCTCACTTACCATTCCCTGCATCACAGCCATATGCCTAATGAGCAAGCTAAGTTCATTCCACAAGTTATTCTTGTTAGACTTGAGCTAATTTATGTTACTATTTTAATATCTAAGTTTCTAAATTTTATGTCATTTGGATGGACAATATTCAATTTGAAACGGAGGGAGTAATTGATTAGAATATTGATAAATATAAATTATTGAAAAAAAAATAAGAACGAAAGAAAGTTACCAATTTTGCCATGTCCATGAGGCAAGAACCCACAAGTTTAAATTCTGATCCTATTGTAATTTGAGGGTCGGTGATCACATCTGGAACAGCTGGTATTAGAAGAGCCATTAACCCGCCAGGCGCAAGCTCTTTCACTCTTGCTTGTAAAAATGAGTCAATGTCCTTGGCATATTGATCCGAATAAGCTTCTAACACTTCCTTTGGAGCACCTGTGTAATGAATCCTACCCTGATTCCAGGCAGGATCAGTTTTGTCTACGACCCTTTCTGGGACCTTAGAGAGCCAATTGAGTGCATATGATGAGTAAACAAAATGCACGGTAGCCTTGGGAAATAGGCGACCATGGAAAGAACCAGGAGCACTAGCTGCATAGTATTGCTTCCCAAGGACTGAGAGTGATGCAAACAGAGAATTGAAGTCATTGCTAACATGGTCATTGAAGAAAACCTGGAATTCAGGAGTTGAATGGCTTTGGAACTTGCGCATTAGAGCGTCTATTATATGTTGGACTGCCAGAATTGTATTAGGTCCACAAGAGCAACCTAAGTCTGCAATCCTTATTGGCTCTGAAGCTGCTAATGAAAGTTCTTGAATGTCAAGTTTCATGGCGATTTCCTCATTGATCATACCTTTGGCAGCCTCCATAAGTCCTCTCTGCAAAATAACAGGGAATCCGTGCTTAAGTTTATTAGGCTAAATTCTCATTAATAGTAGTAATGAAGCTACAGGTGGTACCTGATACAAGGAGTTCTGGGCATAGCTGTAAGGTCCATCTCCTCCGTTCATAGCATATGACTCCAGCATTATGCTTTGGCTTTTAGCTTCCATCAAAATGTCAGCAAACCTCCTCAATGCACACTCGTAAATGTATAATTTCTTTGTCTTCACAACCATACAACAATGTTTCCTTTACTTACTTGCATGAAAGCTTTATATATATATATAATTTTTAAATTATGAAGGCTTTGTGTTCTTGAATGCCAGTGAGATGATTCCTTCAACTTGTATAATTTTTTTTGAGAAGTAGAATTTCGTTAAAGCTGCACAGGGGGAAATGTAGGATTTCATCAACTTGTATAATAAATTTATCGGAGCACTAAATTGCACGCTCGCCTTTGTGATTTTATAAATTGAAATCTTTGACCATTTATTGGAGGATTAGTGGGAATATTAATCTTTTTATAAATAGATCAACAGATAATGCAAGAATTAATGGGAGAACAATGTAATGAGAACTCTCACCCGAAAGAAATTTTGTGGGAAAAAAATTGATCATTTTTATTAAAAAGAAATAAAAAATAATACACTTATATAACATGTGGGGATGCAATTTCCATAACAACGCCTAATAAAATTGATGCACTGCCCCTTGGAGCATGTTGAGAAGTATGGTGCCCACACGCTATTGAAATGTCATATTGACAAGAAATCTGCTAAATGATTGAATTCAAGATACACATAAATGATACTGACTTGTCATTCTTTCTTCAAGAGATCTTTGATATTTGAAATTAAATTGTAATTATTAGTATTTGATTTCTTTTTTAATTAGTTAGCATGCTTTCCAAATATATGAAATTAATTTGTTTATTTACTCTTTTTTCCATATAATAAAAATGTCATCCCAACTTTTTTTTTTTGAGTGGTATGATAATTCAATAAAAAGTGAAGTCACAGAAAGCACGTGTGGACTTCAGAACATTCTTAAGTATAAATTGACTATTAGGTATTGAAATAGCGACCCACATGAAGCTTAGGTGGCCAATTGATATGGGTTATTGATGATATAAACAGCTATGCATAATCTCGTATGAATCATTTCATATATTCAAGCAACCTATTAACTATTATTTTTGACAAAACAATCTGAGTTATTATGGCTGTTGACCTTGCAAGTCTTAAGTGGGTGCATTTTTGCATAAAGAAATGTAGTTGGAAGTACATATGCATCGGTAATTATATTTCTCTTTTGTGTATATAGAGATTTATAGATATTGAGTTGTTGAATATTAGAGGCGATCAAATTTGACTCGACTTGAAAAATTCAACATAATTCGTCATAAATTATTCAAAATACACCTCGACAAGAAATTACTTAAGACTCATTGTAATTTGATATATGAAATATGTTGCATTCCAAATGAGTCAAGATTCAAAATGACTCATTATAGAAGATAATTCGAACTTGACTTGATCTGATTCAAAATAACTCAAAATTTTGTAATAACTCGACAATTAATGTATATTAAACAAATTAAACTTAAACCAACTTGACTCAAACATCTAATAATTTGATAATTAAACAAACTAAACTTAAAGCAACCTGAGTCGAACGATACATGACATATGATTCAAACCGAAAACTACTTTTTCTAAAGCCCACTGTAACGACCCCTCCTAGGTCGCTACCGGCGTCCAAGACTTTCGAGGGATTTCCGCTAAGTCTTGAACAAGCCTCATTTAAGACTTCCGCTAGATTCATTAAATACATATAATCACATGCGTAAGCGAATATTAATAATTAAACTACTGTCTACTCCATTCAACAAAATAACAATTCACGTTTATAAGTTAACAACATTTTTCAACATCTAGCAATTTTGTCAACCATCAAATATAACATATATAACATATTTATTGGGATATAGTTTTTGAAATTTAGCACCCACTCACCTCACAATAGCGGGACGCTACTTCGCTATTGATTCTTGCGTATATTTAGCTATTCTTTTTTTTTCTTCCTTTCCTTCTTCTCCTCCGTCGCTGCTCCTTCTCTCCTTCTTCTTCTTTCTTTTTCTTCTTTCTTCCCTCTCATTATTCTCCTCTGCCGCTGCTCTTTCTCTCCTTCTTTTTCTTTTTCTTTTTCTTTTTTCTTTTTTCTTCCCTCTCTTTTTTCTCCTCATCGTCGTGCTCCCCCTCTCTTTCTTCTTCTCTTTCTCTTTCTTTTTCTTCTCCCTGAGATGCCGTTTCCCCTCCCTCATTTTCTTTCCTCTCTCCTTTCTCTCCCTCGGGTCCCCCACTCTCTTCCTTCTCTTTCTTCTTCTCTTTTTTTCTTATATTTTCATCCTTTTTGGCAGCTTGACTTTTCTTCTTCTCTCACCTTTCTTCCTTCTCTTTTTAGCCGACCCCCCCACTTACTTTTTCTTCTTTTTTGTCTTTTTATGAAAAGAGCGTTACAATCTCCCCCACTTAAAATAAATTCGTCCTCGAATTACATCAACATAGAGACATTTAACAGTACACTTTGCTCTTAAATAAATATAGATATTCTACTCACATTTCCTCTTTTGGTTCTCAAGTTGCCTCCTCTACCGAGTGGTTTTGCCATATTACTTTCACTAAGACGATGCCCTTAGAGCGAAGCCTTTTTACTTGATAGTCCACTATATTAACATCTTTACCCCTACTAGGGTCTTTATATCTGAAAAATCCTTCACCTTGATTTCTTTTACTCCTTTCTCTTTCCACCCCAACCTCTGTACATCCTGCCTCAATTTTTCTAGCGACATCAACTACTTCGGGATAGGATGTGAATCTCCGAGAGACTAGAATTCTGTATATTGGCCTATGTAACCTCTTAATGAACCTCTTGATCCTCTCCCTTTCAGTCTGAACCATATACGAAGCATATCTTGACAATTGAGTAAACTGGATGTCATAATCTGATACTGTCATCCCAGATGCCTATATTAAGGTTGCAAACTCCTGTGCCTTAGCGTCTCTCACACTTTCAAGTAGAAATCTGTCCATGAAAGCCTGTGTGAATTCTTCCTAAGTAAATGGAGCAAAACTAGGAGGTCTACAGCGCTTGAGCGTAGCGAACCATATCTGTGTTACCTCTGTCAATCTAAAGCTTGTCAACTCAACTACCTGGCGACTAGAACAACCCAATGCAGTACAAATTTTGTCCATCTCATCTAAAAATACTTGTGGGTCCTCTGTTGATTTAGCACCCGAAAAGGAAGAGGGTTTCAATTTCATAAAATCACCTAGAGTCACCATGACATTTCCTCGATCTATTTCCTCATAAGGTTGACATCCGAATCTTCAAAACTAGAACCCATTATTTCATTTGGTTGATACACTCCCTGTCTCCTAAATTCTGCAAACTCTTGGGTTAACCCTTGCAATCCAACTACTATCTCCTCTACTGTGGCAGTGGGTACCTCTGGATAATCACCTCCCGTATCCCCAAAACTGGTACCGGTTCTCCTCTCACTAGTACTTTGACTGCTTTCAGGCTCGGCCATTCGACCTCTTAGTCCACCTCTCCCACTGCTCTTAGAGAAAAATGCATGTGGTCCTTTCGTAGTGTAATCTGGGGCATTAAACCGTCTCATTCTTCTTAAGGCGGCTCACGTCTTAGGCGACATCTCAGTACCTAAACAACAACAAACACCCTTCAAATAACTAATAAATATTATTAATAAAGGTGGCTTACTAAGATTAAGGAGTTCGTGTAGCCTCCTATGCATAATCCATGCTGCAGTCATGAACTGTGGATAAGACTCTACACTACCCTTGACACTCTGTTGACAACACAAGAAATCTTAAGACTTTTATAAACCCTGAGCTCTAATACCAATATTGTAACGACCCCTCCTTGGTCGCTACCGGTGTTCGAGACTTTCGAGGGATTTTCGCTAAGTCCCGAACAAGCCTCATTTAAAACTTCCCCTAGATTCATTAAATACATATAATCGCATGCGTAAGCGAATATTAATAATTAAACTACTATCTACTCCATTCAAAATAATAACAATTCACGTTTATAAGTTAACAACATTTTTTCAATATCTAGCAATTTCGTCAATCATCAAATATAACATATATAACATATTTATTGGGATATAGTTTTTGAAATTTAGCATCCACTCACCTCACAATAGTGGGACACTACTTTGCTATTGATTCTTGCGTATATTTAGTTATTCTTTTTTTTTCCTTTCCTTCTTCTCCTCTGTCGCTGCTCCTTCTCTGATTCTTCTTCTTTTTTTTCTTCTTTCTTCTCTCTCTTTCTTCTCCTCTACTGCTGCTCCTTCTCTCCTTCTTCTCCTCATCGCCGTGCTCCCCCTCTCTTTCTTTTTCTTTACCCCGAGACTCCTCTCCCCCTCTCCCCTTTTCTTTCCTCTCTCCTTTCTCTCCCTCAGGTCCCCCATCTCTTCCTTCTCTTTCCTTTTCTCTTTCTTCTTCTCTTTCTTTCTTGTCTTTTCTCCCTTTTTGGCAGCTTGACTTTTCTTCTTCTCTCCCTTTTCTTCCTTCCTTCTCTTTTTAGCC
>NC_030859.1:20464677-20474501 GCF_000208745.1 Theobroma cacao
CCCCCCCCGCTTACTTTTTCTTCTTTATTGTCTTTTTATGAGAGGGGCGTTACACCCACTCTATCTGCTCGATTGCTACATTGTAAAGCACACTTTAAAACCCAAAATGATTTGTCGAAAAACACTGTAATTGTAATTCTTACTATTCAATTAATGTAGTAAAATTACAAATTTCAATTTTGTATAGAAGTTCGATATGGTGAAGCTTTTTTTTTAATAAAAATATTAAGATAATATCACCAGAAAAAAGAAAAAGTTGAGAATTTTCTAATTAATAAAGAAAAGAATGAAAATTGATATGATCAAAAATGGAGTTGTAGGCTAGTATAGTGTAGAGAAGAAAATGAACCCTCATTGCCCAAAAAATGCTCCCCGCAGAACTTCTACTCACTCGGATGAGGCCTCCTTTGAGCTTTGAGCAATGCAATGAGAATATTATACCATGCTATTTTCTAATTTTGATTAAATTTATAAGGGATATTTTGATTTGGAGAAATCAAATTTAGGGAGAAATAATTGGGAAAAAAAATCAATGTTTTTGAATCGTGATACATGTGATACTGATGTATCTGAAAAAAACTTTTCGTATTAAAATTTTATAAATTAAATTGCTGAAATTTTATATAATAAAGAATCGTTGGTCACAAGGGATATCCTTTCTTTCTACGAAAAAATTTCTTTATTTTACAGCTTTTTTTATTGTTTAATTGTCCCTCGTAATGTGGTAATTATTTTAATTTTAAATATTATATCTGTAAATAAATTTATGTGTTGTAAATTAATCTTAATTAGTCCTACCGACATTAATAATTTGATTTATATATACGATAATAAACACATAAATGTACACGGAATCATATATGCAAAAGGATTAAGATCGTTAAAAAAATAAGATATAAGGCTAGATTGCTACATATTTTCTTTTTCATCCTCCATTGATATAAAAAGATACCTTTTTAAAATTGAATTAAAAAATTTTAAGAGTAAACCACATTAGAGGAATAAATGGAAGAACATAACTACTTACACTTGGAAGAAATGTAGGTAAAAGTATAGGTGAATGGGGCACGTTGAAGGGGCAAATGATTTTTATTTTTAGAAGACATGCCTATTGGATGGAAGAAAATCCTCATTTATAAGTTCAAAACTCATTTAATCGATTACTAATATCAGATTTGTGACATATATGAATGCATAATGTATATATATACAAATTATATACATGCTTATTCAAAGGTTTTTCTTTTTTTGGAAGATCTTTTTATACAATTCTGCCATACTGAGCATTGCTTCATGCGGATTGTGTTTATAGGGACTGACCTATTTGGATCGAAATAAAGAAACAATAGTGTCCTTCCCAAAAGGTGCAATTGTCACCAAAGGAAGTATGAAAATCCAGTAAATCATGAATGATTGCAGTCCCTATGCTAAGAACTTTTTAAATACGGGGCATCCTTGTGTTTTGAGTACAATGGAAGATCAAGAGCAATCTCTGCAATCTTTCTGTATTCTTGAATCTTTGTAGGGATGGCAAATTATTCAAAGTTAAGTAGTAGTGCTGACAAAAACAGGTTCTTAAACGTCTCCATCATAATAATGTGACTATAATTTTAATGCAATAATAACAGGCTCTTTCCAAGATAGTGTTATGCTGACAGGAGTCTCCATGTTTGAGACTCCTCATGGCATTACAGCTTATCTGCAATAAAACTCATCTTTCAAAAAAAAAAAAATTAATGCAATAATAACAAACATATGATATTCAGTGTATCTTGCACAAATTTTGCCTTCTACTTTCAATGGAAAAGAATATGAACAAAAGAAAAACAGAGTATGGTTAAGCTATAATTATGGCCTTATCCACCCGAAACAATTTGATTAGCTCCATCAATAAGTAGCCGACTTATATGCATTTCGCAACAGTTGAGTAGCTGGAATAACACTCACACATGTCTTCGTCACAACATCTAAAACACTAACTGTTACTTTTCTTTTCTTCAAATCTTCCTTCCATGCTATAAACATGTTCTCTCTCTCTGTTCTGTTTTGTTTCTATTAAGCATGCCAACTATTGCAATAATTTTTTTTAATGTTTCTATTAAATGGGTGATAAAAATATGATTATATAGAGATGACAATTGAAAGCCTCAAATTAAAATCAATCCAGAATCAAATGTAATTAAATTAAAAAAAATGACGTATTTGAGTTAATTCAGAATGATTCGAACTCGAAATGAATTCATATGTAAATAAACTCAACCCCGAGTTTGAACCAACCAAAGCTACCCAAACTCACCCATTTTGCCACCTCTACTAGCTTTAATCACAGCCACTTTCCCTTTCATATCGACCAATTACGAATGCGTGGTAGAATGGTATTAATAACAATGAAACTGTTTATTCAATAAAAAGAGGAAACTTTCTTCAATCTCTACTGAGAATGAGATAATTATTCCTTCTTAATTTATATTATATAGGCTTGAGGAGGACGAAGATTGCAGTTGTTTTCTGGTTTTCCGGGTTCAAGAAAATGGGCGACGCCGAAAGCTTCCGTGAGTACATCTCGAAGAGTGGATCAATGATTTTCTTTCCGAAGTGTTTCTCAATAAGTGCTTCCAGGGCAGCTCTTATGTACAGCGTTCGCTGTCTTAGGTCAGGCATGGCTATGTGCTGCTTTGGGATGTTCAATATGTCCATTCTCTCAATGCTGAAACATCCGTTTCCCTCTATAATTTGCCGCAATTCTTTTGGGTACGTGTAGTAAATTGGCAAGTTGAAAGTATCAATCTTCGCCTCACTTACTATTCCCTGCACCACAGCCATTTCAATAATGAGTAAGCTAAGTTCATTTCGCTCGTGATTCTTGTTAGACTTGAGCTAAGTGTAGAAACTGATAAATGGTATTCAATTTGAAACCGAAACAGTAATTGATTAGAGGTAATTATTATAAAAAAATAAAAGAAAAAAAGAAAGAAAGCTACCATTTTGGCCATGTCCATGAGGCAAGAACCCACAAGTTCAAACTCTGATCCTGTTGTAATATGAGGGTGGGAGATCATATCAGGAACAGCGGGTATAACAAGAGCCATTAACCCGCCAGGCGCAAGCTCTTTCACTCTTGCCTGTAAAAATGAGCCTATGTCCTTGGCAAATTGATCCGAATAAGCTTCAAAGACTTCCTTTGGTGCACCTGTGTAATGAATCCGACCCTGATTCCAGGCAGGATCAGTTTTGTCTACGACTTCTTTTGGCACCTTAGAGAGCCAATTGAGTGCACATGATGAGTAAACAAAATGCAGGGAAGCCGTGGGAAATAGGCGGACATGGAAAGAACCTGGAACACAAGCTGCATAGTATTGCCTCCCAAGTTCTGGAAGTGATGCAAACAGTGAATTGAAGTCGTTGCTAACTTGGTCATTGAAGAAAACCTGGAATTCAGGAGTTGGATGGGTTTGGAACTTGCGCTTTAGTGCCTCTAAGTTATTTTGGATTGCCAGAATTGTATTGGGTCCACAAGAGCAACCTAAGTCTGCAATCCTTATTGGCTCTGAAGCTGCTAATGAAAGTTTTTGAATGTCAAGTTTCATGGCGATTTCCTCATTGATCATACGTTTGGCGGTCTCCATAATTCCTCTCTGCACAAAATGATAAGGCATCCCTGCTTAAATTTATTAGGCTAATTGCTCATTAATAGAATTAATGAAGTTACAGGTGGTACCTGATACATTGAGTTCTGGGCATAGCTGTAAGGTCCATCTCCTCCGTTCATAGCATATGAATCGGCCATTATGCTTTGGCTTTTAGCTTCCATCAAAATGTCTGCAAACCTCCTCAATGCACGCTCGAAAATGTACTTCACAACTATATGACAATGTTTCCTTTACTTGCACAAAATCTTTATATACATACTAGGATGATACCCGTAGCTACGCTACGGAAAATGTTATAAGAAATATAGATTATGTTGTATTGGATTTCAATTTAATACCTTCAAAAGATAAATTGTTTGTAGAGAAAAAGATAAATTGATATTAATTGCAAATAGTTATTTGTGTCGATTTCAATCATTAGAAAGTTGGTAAAGGATAAATTTATTTTAATAGTATATATAGTAGTAATAGTTTTTTAAGTAAAAGAGATAATAAAATAATCGAAAGGAAACACCACAAACAAATCAAATTGTCAAAAAAATAGTTTCTATTTTGGTCAAACAAAATGATCACACTATTAAACGATTGTAAGATATGTCTTTTTCCCATTTGTTTGGTTTTTGTTGTTGTGCTGCTTCTGCTAGACCTATTGTATATATGAAAAGATAAAATTTGTTTAGTGTCTAACTTTTATAAGCTTTTAAGTCGAATTCGTAAAAGATTTGTAAAGTAATGTAATTAACATACATGATTTTTTATTTTTCACTTCTGGTTCTTCTAGCATTAAGTCCTCGGTTGTTAAGACAGAAGTAGTATTTTTAGTCGTATCTTTTTCTGCCACAACAGTAGTAGGCAAGAAAATTAAGGTTCTAATCCTATAGAAATTACTTATATATAAGTTGTGATAAGATGACTCATGAACACAGTTGCAATGTAGTCGTCAAATTAATTTTTCAAACCAATCCTTCAACCAAATTATTTAATGCCTCTGAAGTAGTTGTTGTCCTTATGATAGTTGAACCATTTTGTAAAATCCAATTAGCTAGTTAAACCAGGTATTTAAATCTTGGCCGTAATTCTACTAGGATATAGAAAAGGACTGACCATTCAACAAATTTCCATGATCAAATAGAACATAGAAGCATGGCTGCGGGGAGATGAATTTGTTAAACAAAGGATAATCCCTTTTGTTTGTGATAAACGTTATATAGACCTATTGTATACATGAAAAGATAAAATTTATTTAGCGTCTAACTTTGATAAGCTTTTAAGTTGAATTCGTAACAGATTTGTAAAGTAATGTAATTAACATACATGATTTTTTATTTTTCGCTTGTGATTCTTCTAGCATTAAGTCCTCAGTTGTTAAGATAGAAGTAGTATTTCTAGTCGTATATATTTTCGCTACAACAATAGCAGAATTTGAATCGCTAGGCAAAAAAAATCAAGGTAGATATCATGTTTGGAGTTATTGTGCCTTTGATAATGACTCCCCTTGGCTAATGGTTAATCAAGGTTCCAAATTTGGCTTGATTCTAATGGATTCCTACTTTGAGATATATTAGGCCCTCTCAGCAGTCCCCTATTTGCTAATTACTAATGGTAAATAACAACACAAAAACAGGGTGATCAATGCAATCATTCTCCCAAAGTTTACTTTACTTTCATATGGGTCATCTAAAGCCAACTGTCTGTCACTTATTGGCAGTTTTTTTTCCTCCAATTAGGGAAACAAAAATTTTTTTGGGTGGGCATGAAAAAGTAAAATTCAATCTTTCATCAAGGTTTTCATATTTATTTGCAACTCAAAAAATAGATCTGAAAGAAAAATAAGCATTTTCCTTACAAAAAAGAAAGCAAAAGCAATCATTCCCCTTATGTACCGTCAAAATAAAGAGAGTTCAACTCGACATGCGAGGAAACCGAAGCTAGCCAACAGGCAGAAGATTGCTTTCTCTACAAACTATTTTAAAGGTACCAAATTGAAGTCCACTCCAACATAATCTATATTTCTTGTGATTCTTTTCGTAACGTAGCTATGGGCACCATCCTAGTATTGTTAAATAGTATTAGGTGTGGTTGGCTTGCAAGAAAATTAAGGTTCTAATCCTATAGAAATTACTTATATATACGCTGTGATAAGATGACTCATGAACACAGTTGCAATGTAGTCGTCAAATTAATTTTTCAAACCAATCCTTCAACCAAATTATTTAATGCCTCTGAAGTAGTTGTTGTCCTTATGATAGTTGAACCATTTTGTAAAATCCAATTAGCTAGTTAAACCAGGCATTTGAATCTTGGCCGTAATTCTACTAGGATATAGAAAAGGACTGACCATTCAACAAATTTCCATGATCAAAGATAACATAGAAGCATGGCTGCGGGGAGATGAATTTGTTAAACAAAGGATAATCCCTTTTGTTTGTGATAAACGTTATATAGACCTATTGTATACATGAAAACATAAAATTTGTTTAGCGTCTAACTTTGATAACCTTTTAAGTTGAATTCGTAAAAGATTTGTAAAGTAATGTAATTAACATACATGATTTTTTATTTTTCGCTTGTGCTTCCTCTAGAATTAAGTCCTCAGTTGTTAAGACAGAAGTAGTATTTCTAGTCGTATCTTTTTCTGCCACAACAATAGCAGAATCTGAATCGCTAGGCAAAAAAAATCAAGGTAGATATCATGTTTGGAGTTATTGTGCCTTTGATAATGACTCCCTTTGGCTAATGGTTAATCAAGGTTCCAAATTTGGCTTGATTTTAATGGATTCCTACTTTGAGATATATTAGGCCCTCTCAGCAGTCCCCTTTTTGCTAATTACTAATGGTAAATAACAACACAAAAATAGGGTGATCAATGCAATCATCTCCCAAAGTTTACTTTACTTTCAAATGGGTCATCTAAAGCCAACTGTCTGTCACTTATTGGCAGTTTTTTTCCCTTCAATTGGGGAAACAAAAATTTTTTTGGGTGGGCATGAAAAAGTAAAATTCAATCTTTCATCAAGGTTTTCATATTTATTTGCAACTCAAAAAATAGATCTGAAAGAAACATAAGCATTTTCCTTACAAAAAAAAAAAGCAAAAGCAATCTTTCCCCTTATGTACCGTCACAATAAAGAGAGTTCAACTCGACATGCGAAGAAATAGAAGCTAGCCAGTAGGCAGAAGATTGCTTTCTCTACAAACTTTTTTAAAGGTACCAAATTGAAGTTCACTCCAACATAATCTATATTTCCTGTGATTCTTTTCGTAGCATAGCTACGGGCACCATCCTAGTATTGTTAAATAGTATTAGGTGTGGTTGGCTTGCAAGAAAATTAAGGTTCTAATCCTACGAAAATTACTTATATATACGTTGTGGTAAGACGACTTGTGAACACAGTTGCAATGTCGTCGTCAAATTAATTTCTCAAACCAACCCTCCAACCAAATTATTTAATGCCTCTAAAGTAGCTTGTCCTTATGATAGTTGAACAATTTTATAAAATCCAATTAGCTAGTTAAACTAGGCATTTAAATCTTGGCCGTAACTCTACTAGGATATAGAAAAGGACTGACCATTCAACAAATTTCAATGATCAAATAGAACATAGAAGCATGGCTGAGGGGAGGTGAATTTGTTAGACAAAGGATAATCCTTTTTGTTTGTGATAAACGTTATATAGACCTATTGTATACATGAAAAGATAAAATTTGTTTAGCGTCTAAACTTTTAAGTTGAATTCGTAAAAGATTTGTAAAGTAATGTAATTAACATACATGATTTTTTATTTTTCGCTTGTGCTTCTTCTAGCATTAAGTCTCAGTTGTTAAGACAGAAGTAGTATTTCTAGTCGTATATTTTTCTGCCACAACAATAGCAGAATTTGAATCGCTAGGCAAAAAAAATTAAGGTAGATATCATGTTTGGAGTTATTGTGCCTTTGATAATGACTCCCCTTGGATAATGGTTAATCAAGGTTCCAAATTTGGCTTGATTCTAATGGATTCCTACTTTGAGATATATTAGGCCTTCTCAGCAGTCTCCTCTTTGCTAACTACTCATGGTAAATAACAACACAAAAACAGGGTGATCAAAGCAATCAGTCTCCCAAAGTTTACTTTACTTTCAAATGGGTCATCAAAAGCCAACTGTCTGTCACTTATTGGCAGTTTTTTTCCCTCCAATTGGGGAAACAAAAATTTTTTTGGGTGGGCATGAAAAAGTAAAATTCAATCCTTCATCAAGGTTTTCATATTTATTTGCAACTCAAAAAATAGATCTGAAAGAAAAATAAGCATTTTCCTTACCAAAAAACAGCAAAAGCAATCTTTCCCCTTATGTACCGTCACAATAAAGAGAGTTCAACTCGACATGCGAGGAAACCGAAGCTAGCCAGTAGGAAGAAGATTGCTTTCTCTACAAACTATTTTAAAGGTACCAAATTGAAGTCCATTCCAACATAATCTATATTTTCTGTGATTTTTTTCGTAGCGTAGCTACGGGCACCATCCTAGTATTGTTAAATAGTATTAGGTTTGTTTGGCTTGCAAGAAAATTAAGGCTCTAATCCTACGGAAATTACTTATATATACATTGTGATAAGACGACTCGTAAACACAGTTGCAATGTCATCGTCAAATTAATTTTTCAAACCAATCCTTCAACCAAATTATTTAATGCCTCTGAAGTAGTTGTTGTCCTTATGATAGTTGAACCATTTTGTAAAATCCAATTAGCTAGTTAAACCAGGCATGTAAATCTTGGCTGTAATTCTACTAGGATATAGAAAAGGACTGACCATTCAACAAATTTCAATGATCAAATAGAATATAGAAGCATGGCTGCGGGGAGATGAATTTGTTAGACAAAGGATATTCCCCTTTGTTTGTGATAAACATTATATAGACCTATTGTATACATGAAAAGATAAAATTTGTTTAGCGTCTAACTTTGATAAGCTTTTAAGTTGAATTCGTAAAAGATTTGTAAAATAATGTAATTAACATACATGATTTTTTATTTTTCACTTGTGCTTCTTTTAACATTAAGTCCTCAATTGTTAAGACAGAAGTAGTATTTCTGGTCGTATATTTTTCTGCCACACAATAGCAGAATCTGAATCGCTAGGCAAAAAAAATCAAGGTAGATATCATGTTTGGAGTTATTGTGCCTTTGCTAATGACTCCCCCCGGCTAATGGTTAATCAAAGTTCCAAATTTTGCTTGATTCTAACGGATTCCTACTTTGAGATATATTAAGCCCTCTTAGCAGTCCCCTATTTGCTAATTACTCATGGTAAATAACAACACAAAAACAGGGTGATCAATGCAATCATTCTCCTAAAGTTTACTTTACTTTCAAATGGGTAATCTAAAGCCAACTGTCTGTCACTTATTGGAAGTTTTTTTCCCTTCAATTGGGGAAACAAAAATATTTTTGGGTGGGCATGAAAAAGTAAAATTCAATTTTTCATCAAGGTTTTCATATTTATTTGCAACTCAAAAAATAGATCTGAAAGAAAAATAAGCATTTTCCTTACAAAAAAAAAAAGCAAAAGCAATCTTTCCCCTTATGTACCGTCACAATAAAGAGAGTTCAACTCGACATGCGAAGAAACAGAAGCTAGCCAGCAGGCAGAAGATTGCTTTCTCTACAAACTTTTTTAAAGGTACCAAATTGAAGTCCACTCCAACATAATCTATATTTCTTGTGACGTTTTCGTAGCGTAGCTACGGGCACCATCCTAGTATTGTTAAATAGTATTAGGTGTGTTTAGCTTGCAAGAAAATTAAGGTTCTAATCCTATAGAAATTACTTATATATACGCTGTGATAAGACGACTCATGGACACAGTTGCAATGTCGTCGTCAAATTAATTTTTCAAACCAATCCTTCAACCAAATTATGTAATGCCTCTGAAGTAGTTGTTGTTATTATGATAGTTGAACGATTTTGTAAAATCCAATTAACTAGCTAAACCAGGCATTTGAATCTTGGTCGTAATTCTACTAGGATATAGAAAAGGACTGACCATTCAACAAATTTCAATGATCAAAGATAACATAGAAGCATGGCTGCGGGGAGATGAATTTGTTAAACAAAGGATAATCCCTTTTGTTTGTGATAAACGTTATATAGACCTATTGTATACATGAAAAGATAAAATTTGTTTAGCGTCT
>NC_030859.1:20477242-20497073 GCF_000208745.1 Theobroma cacao
GGATCATGCACCTGCATAAAAAAGACATGTTGGAGCTGAAGGCTTCGATTCAGTCATTGACTCTAGCCATGCAGACGTTTGAGGACCATGTCGTTGCTAGTATTTTAGAAGGCTTGAAATCACGAGTACAATATTCTATCTTCGCTCATATATTGGTCGTTTATGTTTAGTAGGTGTAGTTCTATTTTTTGTTCTTGATTTATGATTTGTGGTATTTTATGAGCTAATGGATTTTCCCATTTGTCTCGTTTTGTAGGGCGATCCTTCATCTCATGATGTTGGTGAGGACGACGATGATGCTGATGATGGGTAGCATGATGAAGCTGCTGTTCACATTTACGATAATGTTGTTGGCCGTGATGGAGATGATGCTGTGGCAGAGGATGTGACCCTTCAATCAGATAATGCTGAAGGAGTCCATGTTCTTGAAGCTGATTTGGTTATCTATGCATCTGCGGGAAATGAGGGGGACCTTCACTCTCTCGTGGCTAAAGGAGTCCATGTTCCTAAGGTTGATTCGATTATCGATGCATCTTCAAAAGGGGAAGGGTACCTTCAGTCACTCGTGGTTAAAGGAGAGCATCTTCCTGAGTCTTATACAGTAGTCGAGGCAGCAGCATGAGGGGATGGGAACCTTGCATCACTTCAGGCTGAAGGGGACCATCTTTTTCAGAGCATTCCTGAAGCCAGCGGGACACAGTTGTTGTCAACAAAGTCTGATGTCATCATCATGCAACATCAATTTCATACCCAACTAAGCAGGCACGGGTTAAACTGGTGAGCAAATACATGTCAAGCCGTACGTCGACCCTTGAGTGAGCCGTCGGGATATGAAGGTTGTAATGGTGCAAGCATATGAAGCTTTCAAGAAAGACGAGTGTGTAAAGTAAGCTCATAAATAACATTGCAAATATTGTTTTTTAATGAAACATTAATCCACAAGGCTTTTGAAATTCATTCTATTACATATGCATGCGTGACGTCAAGATCTTAGTGGATCAAGGTACTAAATTTTTCGCAACATTAGAGGATCCCAAAGAAGAAATGAGTAGTGAGCATGTAAACGCATGGCTCAGTGTACTCTGTAAGTAGATGAGAAGGTTGAAGTCAAACCTGTACACTACTCGTGCATGCGTGGTTGACACGATATTCTTCGTAAGTTTATCTGAAAATTTTCCAATTCTAAAAATACTAAGTTTTTTATTGCATTAAGTGCAAGCTAAAGGATGCAATAGTTCACAGGACACCATCCATCTGCTACACACCACATTTCCAACTGAAGATGCCCGGTCCACGATGGAAATTTTGGATGAGTTATGGGGGTACATGGAGGGTGAGAGGTCGACATACGACAAAAAATGAAAAGATGACGATTTCATCCTCGCACCTTGCAATGTAGGCGACCATTGGGTGGTAACGAAGATCGACTTGGTGAGGTGGATGATTAAAGTGGTGGACTCCACAAGAACTTCGTATGCTAAGGATAACAGAGTACGTGCGGCTCAGATGACACTATTTACGACTATTATGTCAATCATCTGCCACCAAGCTAGTTATTTCAACAAAATATGCCAAAAGACATGGGATTTGACGTCGATGCCATTGGAAATCCATTTGCCAAAAGCTAAGGTGCATCAACAGAACGATAATCTTAGCTGCGATATGTTCATGATATGGTACATTGACAATATTTTGCAATCGAAAAATATCAGAGTTAAACAAAATGTGATTGCAAATATGCGTCGTCAATACGCTCTAGAAATTTTTTTCAACAGTTGTGAGAGCAAACCCGGAACATATCTACCCTTGTATGTACATCATTTTTTTTATATATACAATTAATTTTATTAATTTTAATATTCATACATTTTATACATTACTTTCCCATTACTTATTCTTTATCAATTAAACATAAAATCAAGCTCAAAAGTGAAAAGCTAAAAATCCAAAAAAGAGAATACTTTGATGCATTTCAAGATTGTAAAGTACATTACCAAAATTAAACTTGCAAATATATCATCAAAAGCCTCCCTAAAAAAACAAAGTACCACAATTGGCCCTTGTCGTGTCACCCCACAAAACTGCAACAAGTCAGCATGTCATGCCATAAGTCTACATTCACTCAACGTCTCACTACAATTGGCCCGTGCCATGTCACCCCACAAGATTGCAACAAGTTAACATGTCGCGCTAGAAGTCTGCATGCACTCAGAGTGTCACCACAATTGGCCCATGCCGTGTCACCCCATAAGACTACAACAAGTCAGTGTGTCACACCATAAGTCTGCATTCACTCAGCATGTCAACACAATTGGGCCGTGCTGTGTCACCCCACAAGACTAGAACAAGTCAGCGTGTCATGTCATAAGTCTGCATTCACTCAACATGTCACCACAATTGGCCCGTGCCATGTCACCCCATAAGACTGCAACAAGTCAGCGTGTCACGTCATAAGTCTGCATTCACTCAACATGTCACCACAATTGGCCCGTGCAGTGTCACCCCGCAAGACTGCAACAAGTCAGCGTGTCACATCATAAGTCTTGCATTCACTCAGCATGTCACCACAATTGGCCCATGCCGTGTCACCCCACAATACTGCAACAAGTCAGCGTGTCACGCCATAAGTCTGCATTCACTCAAAGTGCCACACAATTAGCCCATGCCACATCACCCCATAATACTGCAACTAGTTAACATGTCACGCCATAAGTCTACATTCACTCAGCATGTCACCACAGTTGGCCCATGTCGTGTCACCCCACAATACTGCAACAAGTCAGCGTGTCACGCCATAAGTCCGCATTCACTTAGCATGTCACCACAATTTGGGCCCTACCGTGTCACCTCAAAAGACTGCAACAAGTCAGCGTGTCAAAATGGTGTTGATAAGTTTGAGAACATTCTTATTTCTTATGCACAGGATCCAATTGAAGTGGCAAGTGCAGAGCATACTCAGGACTAAACTCTTTACATATCTATTCTTATTTCATTCTTGAGAATATTATAGAAGAAGGAAGAAAGTTTAAAAAGACATTGTTATGAACATATTATTCTTTATTTAGTTGAAAGGGGTCTTCCTACCTCAATATTACATAGATTTCCCCTTTTCATAGAGAAAGGAAAAGGAACAGACAAACTTTAAACAGTACAAGCATTATTATACATTTTGGATTGTTTAAGATAATGATGCTAATTGGATGTTACTTCAATCAATATCTGGATCAGAAACAAGGCTGAGTTCTTTTTTCTTGTTCTACTTTCTCATGCGATTAGAAAAGTATTCTGCGTCTTCTGTGCAATTCTTGTGAAAGACATGACATGTCTTTTTGTTTTTTATTCATTCGAATTATGTGATGAGTTTGTTGAAAGATTTTTTTGTAGACAAATCTTTTCTGCAAGATTTTCCCATATTGCCAGGGATTTTGTGACAATTTATAAGAAATTGATATACTAATTGGATAATCAAATAATATATCTACAAAATTAATAAAAAAAATAAAGACTCATCTACAAGCGGAAACTAACAAACACAAAATCCAAATATGAATGAATGTAAGATACTGCAAGAGCAAATTGTGACAAAGGTATTGCACATGGGTTACACATTTAGTTAGGCCGACAAGCTGTCTTCATCCATAACACACCCTACGTTTTCAGACATTGTCTTTCGTATTGGACAATTGTTTCTTGTGTGATCGGTTTGTCTGCAACTTGAAAATGTTTTCGATTGGCGCACTCGTGGAGGCATCGATTGACTTAGAGATGGTGCTGGATTTGTGGATGGAATTGCAAATGGTGATGGGCAATTCTGTCTATTATGGCTGTACCTCTTGCATTACAAACATCTGCGTGCTCGACTGCCTTCACCAATTAATGGAATCCTTCTCCTCCTAGGTCTTCTCGCTTGGCCTCGCCATGGTGGTGGTAAAACGATAATTTGTTTCACATTAAGGGGCATGTCCCATTCACTAGGATGCCCTACCGGGCGAATGGATCCCAAATAACCCTCCACCAAAACGGTTGTCTTGTAGTAGTCAACGCAGAATTCAATGGCTTCACGTTTGCATTTATTGAAAAATACAATAAACTCAATCTTCAAGCACAATGTAAATGCTATGTTAATTAGGGTTCAAATAAAAAATAAAGATATTCTGACCTTATTGCTGCATGGCAGTAAATCTGTTTGGAACTCACAACATGAACACGTATTCCTGGACAGGTTTACAAGTCTGTCCATTTTCTCGTCTTTAACTTCGAACTCCACTCGATTGATAGGCTTAACTACCAAACGATGTGCATCATTGAACCGTTTGCTCAACTGCCTGGCAACCCAAGGGCTGAGGGGCGTGGTCACCTCGACGGCCTCCTCGTACTGGTCATGGAACCAACGCTGGAACATGTCCTCAATGAACTCGATCAAAACAGTGATTAGCATTTGTCTTGCATGCTTAAAGTATGAGTTAACACATTTTGCAATGTTGGATGTCATCATTTGGTATCACCTTGTCGATGAACATGCACGTGCCCATCTCTCAGGCCCTACTCTCATAAGGTCAGTGTGAGCTTCCGCGTGAATCTGCTTGAGCTGGTTCATATGTTTGTTGAAATCGAAAACCTTATAGCAATCTCAAGCAAGGGTGAAAATCATAGACGTCGCGCTTGAACTTGTTTTTAAAGTTTTTTTTCAAGTGGTAACCGCATAAACCATGGGGCGCTTCTGGGTATGCATTTTGGATAGCTTTTTTAATGCCGAGATACTAATCAAAAATGAACATAGTGTTTCAAGACAACCAACCGTATCACGTAACTTGCTAAGAAACCACATCCACAAGTCTTCGTCCTCAACATGGCTGATGCCAAACGCAACTGGATATACGCACTCGTTCGCATCTTTTCATACAATGACAAACAAAACACCTTTGAGCCTGCCTTTCAGATTTGTCACATCAATTACAACCGTAGGACGCATTACATCCCTAAACCCCCAAATACAAGCCCCGTATGACCAGAAACAATATTTGAATCTTTCTATCTCATCAGTTGCCACTGTAGTCACTATGCCAAGATTTTCTTGTTTCAACATATAAAACTATGAGGGTAGTAGTTGAAATAACTCCTCCAAAAGACCAAAAACAAGCCTCTCTGCATACTCCTTCACTTGCCAAGCCTTACCATATAAGCATTCCAATCCCCACTAAACCCTCATCTCACAAATTTTATCCTTAGGTCTCAATGCTACTCCATTAGCCCGAAACTTGTGTAACATAAGTTCACCAATTATCTTCGCACTTGTAGTTGAAAATCGCCCTTGCAAACCATCAACAATACAAGTGTACACTTTGTGGAACGTTCGAACTTGCCAATATTCTCCTCTGTCAAGTAACTTCGTTGCACGCACACTGAACTTGCATGCTTTGTCCTTGCAACCAACCTCATAACGACCTTTACATGACCTTTTTACTCTTATCGTAAACTTCTCTTTTAGAACTAACATGTTCAAAGCTCGTTTCAACTCGACCTTCGACGAAAACATTCTTCCTTTGTATAAACGATCATTGACACATGTCAACTCCTCAGTGGCAATTGTTTAGAAGGAGAACCTTTCTGCACTTGTAATTAGCCACGTACGAGATATCCCTGCATTTTCCCTTTCCTGATAATTGTCATCGAGCAATGTATCAAGGCAACAAATCCCGTTCTCACCAGTGATGAGTTATTATATATGGGATCATCACATTAAACATCTCCTACATTAATACCTCCAACAGGTTCCGTTTCACCTTCAACATTATTGCAAATTGGAATGTCACTGTTATAAAGCCAATCATCGTCTAAACTATCATCATGCCATTGTTAAAGCCCATCATCTGAATTGTCATCAAATCTATCTTCACCGGCAACGAACAAATCCTCATTTCCCTCATCAAATGCGGTATTATCCTCCAACGTCTCAATGTCACCCTCCAACCTCACATTGTTGTCCTCAGGTGTCGTATTCTCATTTGACAATGGCATTACACACTCTACAGTTTCACCCGATCGTTGCATTTGTTGGACAGAAGCAAGCAATTGGCTTGATGCACATCCTGATCGAAATTGTGCAGCCAACTGTTCTGTGAATGTCATTTGTCTATCGGGCTGCACAAACTCTTATGCATACCTCAATTGCCATTATTGTGGGTTACGGACCGAATGCTGTGGTATATGAGAAGCATTGTAAATCTCATTTTGATTGAGCTGATTACCATGTTGCTCAACTTCTTCATGTGACATAACATTTGTTTCGCATCCCTTAATGCTGACATACACAGCCAGAACATTCCTCTATTTCAGCTGAATGAATGCAACATCCTCATCGTCCTTGATAATTGACCGTGATAGCTCTTCGGGTGTACTGATCAATGCATGTAACTCAATCTCGTTAATTTCTGAGTTTACCCCAACAACATCTTCAACCAGTTGCATCAAGCCCGCAAATAACAAATCACTCCTAACCCCCCACATTCGTGACTCACCACCCTTGTAAATGCCATCCACCCACTGACCACCGTGTCTTATCAAAAGTAGCACAATTGGAACCCCATTGAAATTTTGTAAAAAAAAATTGTCAATCATTTTACACAACACATGCCGTATTCAAAAATTTGTCAGTCATGTTGTTACATGCCATGCATATAACGTAAAATGTGATAACACGCAATGCATATAACGTACAATGTTGTAACACGCCATGCATATAATGTAAAATGTTGTAACAAGCCATGCATATAACGTAAAATGTTGTAACACACCATGCATATAACGTAAAATGTTGTAACACGCCATACATATAATGTAAAATGTTGTAACACGCCATGCATATAACCAACGTCGTGACACGCTAAAATAACGTTAACACATGTTATAGATGCATGGCGTGTAACAACTCTGGGCAATGTTTCTAATCCATATTCTAATTTACACCAAATGTTTTAGAAATTTAAATGTGTTGCAGCAATAAACCCAATAACAGGTACCTTGATGTCATCTCTGCTATAGGGTTTGTTAATTTACGACAATATGGCCAAATGCCGAGAGATAGACCACAGCCTGATGACAATGGTACTCAACAGAGAGTTGACAAAGCTCATACAGTTCAGAGATCTGAAAAAGCTGACAGCAATGGTGTTCAACAGAGAGTTGGCAGAGTTGAGACAGTTTAGAAAGTTGAGAGAGAAAGATGACCGAGCTCAAACAACTGAGCATTTATTTGAAACAATGTTTTTAAGGGCATTTTGGTCTACTCATGCTTCATTTTGGCTAAAAATAGATAACTTTATATGAGTGGTTATTTTTGAAATCACCTTATCATGAGGTCTTTTTCTCACAATTTTCTCTTTTCTAAAATGTGATGGCTCTGTACTCTTACATGCCAGTGAGATATGAACTTGTAATTGTAGCTGGCAATCCACCTTTGTCATTCCATATGTTGAAATCCTTAACCATACCCAAGTACTAAATTTGTCAGAGGATCGAGTCGAGTTTGCATGTGAAAACATTCATGTTTATCCATTTTTTCTTTTTGTAAATATATCATAAGATAAGGAAAGAATTAATGGGACAACAATTTGGGACGAAAGATTGCTAATAAGTTGGCCAAGATTTTCAGCAATTTTTTATGCAAAATCTCAATCAGATACATACATATGCATGCATGATTGATTAAATTTAGGGTAATATATAGTGTGATAAAATTAGATATTTTAACATCATTATGGTTCGTGAATCTGACATTAATGAATTTTAATTTAATACATCAAATGATCTATGTCTATATCTATATCTATATATTCTTGCCAACAATATTATAATGCTAAGGGATAAAGCTTCTCTACTTTCGATTTACATATATGGATCCAAAAATTCTAATAAAAAATTTTAATAAATAAAATCTAAGACATAAGTTCTTATTTTTTAATATAATTTTTTAGATTTTTATTTAATTTAAAAAAATTTATAACAATTACTATTTATTAATATGACTAACAATTACTACGTAAAAGCAATCTTTGACTGGTATAGCTTTGAATTCTATAATTTTATGTAATTTATGGTTTTGTTCGTAGTGCTAGATTCTATGTAATACAGCTGGTCATCTTTGATGGGCCAGCAGCCTTTCTAATTGTGTCGCTTGACAGGAGTTGGGAAGTCCCCCCTTTGACTACTATAAGTGGTTGAAAGTTGCTTCCTTTACTCTATGTTGTGCTTTCTTTCGATTCTGGAAGAGATGCTTTTTGCACAGGAGAGGAGCTGCAGCCCCTTTGCTGCTTTTGTATGGAGTTGATTCTATTTGCATAGCCCTTATGTTGTAAGATTTTGTATGTAATCATTCACTAGAGGACCAACATCCAAAACGTACTAAGAGTGAGCATCGGTCGATTTCACTTTTGGAAGAAATTAAAACCGTTGAAACCAATTTTTCTTTATGATCGACCAAAATTGATCGGTCATAAAAAAAAAAATCGATCAACCGAAACTAACCTAAGTTTAAGTCGATTTTGGTTGGTTGGAGGGTGGTTTAGGGTTGACTTGAGCTTAGGCTTAAATGGCCCAAAAATGTTAAAATCATGAAAAAATTTGTATTGAGTTTGGGCTTAAATTTATGTTGTTTAAATTTGAGCTTAAATTTTCATTTTTATAATTGAAATCAAACCATATGATTCATTTTTATTTATATAATTAAACACTATATAATTTTTTTAATAAAATCAATAAACATCATATTATTTATTTACAAGAATGTCAAATCAATTACTTATTTTTTTAGAGAAGTAATAAATACCATATATTAAATTGGATAACGAGAATATTAAATAAAATGGAAAAGATAATGGAAAAAGATTTTCATAAATTGTACATAATATGCAATGCAATTTTGTAATTTATGCAATGCAATTAATCTAAATCCGAGAAGTATAACATAAATTAATAAATTGTACATACTACAAATGCATAAAAATTAGAAGTTATATAACCAAAAGTGAAACAACATAAATTACTAAAATTCAAAACATAGATTTGATGGACCTCGGACCTCCAACTCCAATATAGCGATTTTCCAAAACATGTTTCTAAAAATATTAAAATATAAAATAATTAGTATAAATGATTATGTTAAGATAATCTAAATAAATTATAAATGTAAATATGCATAACACTTATGGATAATATTACTTGAAATGTGAAAATAGTCAATAGGAATATCACATTACTCAGAGTCAGACCCAGCCTCAATCTCACATATGTGCTCTAACGTAATCTTTGTTAAATCTAAAAATAAAATAACAAATATGGTAAAATCTTTAAACAAGAACTAAAGAAACAAACAAATTAATTGAGAAAAAAATGATACTATATTATGATAAATTAAACAAAAAACGAAAGAAACAAAGAAATAATTACCTAAATCAAGTTTATCAAGCTCGTCCAAATCATCCTCAAGCTGCTCCGGATCACCACGTGTGTTTCCATATAGCCAATCTTGAGCACAAATAAGTGTTTGCATGATCTTAGGAGTCAAAGAACTCCTATATGCATCAAGCACACATCCATCAGTACTAAAAGCGGATTCTGAAGCAACTGTTGATATGGGAACCACCAATACATCATGAGCAATAGCAGCAAGTATAGGAAACCTACACTAATTGAGTTTTCACCACATGAGAACATCAAAGTCAGTATCCTCGCTAGCATCATCATCCAATGGCTCCGATAAATTTTAACCAATTTCGATTTCTGTTCTTCTAAGCCACTATTTAACCGATGCTTTTTAAAAGCACCCAATCTTTTCTTAGTAGTTATTGGGCCCTTGCCACTCGAAACAATAGCACTACCATGCCCACCTTCACCACTGATGACTTGTCTCATTAACATTTGAGACTTTTGACCACTTTCACTAGCATGAGATTGAGGTTGGGGTTGCAACATAATCTTATAACATTGAAACACCTCATCCATTGTTTTTCTCGTCAAAGAAAACATCAACAAAGCTTGTTTGAGAGAATACATATCTTGCAAAGTAAATTCAACATAAGCAAGTTTTTTTCTTGGATTAAGAATCGAGGCAATGTATAACACCAAATTCATTTTTTCCACATTTATCCAATACTTGTCATATTTAGCTTTCATTCTCATTGCCATAGACTTCAAATCAACATCATCACTTTGTTGCCATTCAATCAAAGTGCCATACACATCAGAAATAGAATCAAGAAGAAAATTAAAAGTGACATAAGATGTACTTGAAATATTCACAGTCATATCATAAAACTCTTTTAAGAAAAGAAAAATCCTCTTAATAGTTATCCAATCATTATCATCAGACACCCCATCTCCATTCCTCACTAGTCATTTCTGTAACTACTATCACAATACTCAAATGATGCAAAAGCCCTTTCAAATTTCACAGTTGTATCTAACATAAAAAAAGTAGAATTCCATTCGGTGCACACATCCAAAGTCAATAAGCATTTCCTATCCACTCTTGCACTAGTAGCATACTCTTTAAACTTGGCTAATCTAGAAAGAGATTGTTTAATATATCTCACTACTGATCTAACATGAGCAATTGAGTCAGTGATATCCTTTAACCCATCAGTCACAATAAGATTAACAATATGTGCAACACATCTCATATGAAAAAATTTACCTCTTAATAAACTAGTCCCAGCAATATTAAATTTTTCTTCAAATGTCCTATTGCAACATCATTGGAATTAGCATTATCAACAGTAATAGAAAAAATCTTTTGAATCCCCCAATCAACCAAGCATTTATCAATTGCCTTTCCAATAGCCTGACCTTTGTGACTCGTAATGAGACAAAAGTCGAAAATCCTTTTTTTGCAACTTTCAATCGTTATCAATAAAATGAGCAGTCAGACACAAATAATTAATTTTTTGTACTGAAGTCCATGTGTTTGTGGTGAGACATATTCTACCAAGACATGATCTACAAAATTTTCTCATATGAGTTTTTTCATCAACATAAACCTTATAACAATCCCTAGCAACGATCCATCGTGAGGGTATACGAAATCTAAGACATGCTTCTTTCATGTGTTTCCTATACCTTTTTGCTTCCACAAATTTAAAAGGCAGCTCATCTATAATGATCATCTTAACTAAACTCTTCCTAATTGCATCCTGATCAAGCTTCCAACTACCCAAAGACCCATCTCCTCCAGATGAAAAAACTAATTCCATTTGATTACTCTCCTCACTAACACGGAGTATTTTCAACTTCGAACAAACCTTAACATGATTATTTGAAGAAGATGTTCCATTTTTTTTTTACATCAGCCCATAAAACCTTATCACAATGACTACATGCAGCCTTATGATTACCTTTGTTATCAACAAATTTTGTGAAGTGATCCCACACAAGCGATGACATCTTTGATGGTTCCTTTTGCTTCTGCGGTTTAGAGCTTACTACTTCACTTCTTGCATTGCCTTCAGTAGCACTTGCATGAACTTGAGGTGTAGATGTTGAGTCATTGGTTGCCAAATTTATATTCTCCTCAATTTCATTTGATATCTAAAAAAAAAAAATAATCATCATATAAGTAAATTTGGTATGCCAAAGTGAAGAAGAATAATAGTATTATGCATAAACAACAAAAAAAGAAAAAACATATTGAAAAGAGGTAAATTTCATTATTAATATTAATATTGTAAGTATTAATCATGAAGATTAAAATTGTCTTTCTAAGTTCTAACCCAAACCACGTCATTTTCTAATTTGTCATACTTTAATGGAGCGTAATATGAATGATTTAAATCCTGAGACATTTTCTAAATTAATTTTGATTTATGAATATGAAAAATAGAAAAATTAATATATTGGTTGATATCCCTTTTCTGTTTTTGGGTTAATATCTTCAATTTGTTCTTTGATTGATGTGCCCTTCATATGACTCATGTCTCCTTTCTATTATAAGAGGTTGAACATGTAATTTTTGGGTCATATTAATTAGCAAAAAAATTGCCTTTTATACAAAAGTTAATTTTTGGACACATAAAACTTAACTTAATGAGGGTGTGACATGAATTTATTTGTCACCACCTAAACATTTCTATGATTTATTGATGAAGTTTATTAGGAACTTGCAAATAAAACGAATTTTCTTGGAGAAAAAAAAAATCAATGCAAGCATCAATTTGGCCAATGATAGTATGTTATGAATTATATAGAGACTTAGACATGAATAAAAATTTTTATTATTTATGATCTAATTAATAAAATAAAAAAATAATAGTTAGATAAAGAGTTTATAAAGGAATAATAATATAAAATCCAAATTAATTTCTAAATTCTAACGTTATATTTCTTTACATAAAGAAATTAAAAAATGTATATTTCATTATCTAAAAATCAGGTTCAATTTTCTCTAATTCATGTTGTAAGCATTAATGTAAAAAATATTTAATAAAGAATATAAACTGAATAACTAAAAATCAGGTTCAATTTTCTCTAATTCATGTTGTAAATATTAATGTAAAAAATATTTAATAAAGAAAATAAACTCAATAACTAAAAATCAGGTTCAATTTTCTCTAATTCATGTTGTAATAGACATGAGACAAGAATTAATTTTCTCTAATTCAATTTTCTCTAAATAAGCTGGACTGCTGGAGGCTGGAGCACAACCGGGAGACTAGGGAAGACTAGCTTTCATTGTTCAGTCATCAATGTTTACAATCCACATACACAAAAACAAAAATCACAATAAAAGCCCCACAAATCACAAAACCCATGAAAATACAAAAATCTGAATCTGTCAACTACTCAATTCTTCAACATTGAATATACCTTGAGGCTTGAACAAAGGGAAGATGACAGCAAGTCAGCAACTGCAAGAGACAACTGGCGACTGGCGAGGAGGATGGCAATGACAGCAAGGGATCGGCGATGGCAATTGATGAGGACCAAGGAAGAAGCCAAGATGGTTTTTAGGGTTTCAAAGGGAAAAAAGGGGGCTGATTTGATGAGTGAATACAAAAATCGGGGAAAGGAAAAGAAGTTAAGAAGACAAAAGGGGATTAAAGAGGTTAAATGAAATTTCACCCCTCCCCCTCGATTTTTTGGTCGGCTCGGGTGGGGAGGAAGTGTGTATAGTGACCGAACTGTGAAGCACTCAAAACCAACACCGAATAACCGAGTCGACTGTGACCACTGACGTTGGTTGCGGTCAGTTGCACGGTTGTAGCCAACTGGTGCTCTCTCCTAGAACGTACTACAAGAAGAGTCCTCAAAAACCCCTAGAGCTAGGCAACACAACATAGAAAAGAATATCAAAGCACAGCTCACCAGCGTAAGCATCAGCTATGAACATCTCTAATTTGAGTAGAGATGTTATTTGGAATTCAGTGTATCTTGCACACGAAACAAATTGATCATTTGCTCCATCAATTAATTAGTATCTTAATTTAATGCTTTGCTGTACCTTCAATTGTTTTATTGCGTTAGACCAAGTTTAAGGATATGAGGCATTATGTGATCCTCTCCTCTCCTCTCCATGTGATTGTATGTCAAAGTTTTCCCACTTATATTCATTTCTTAATAAATATCTAAAATGGCATTCACAATTTTCATTCAGAACATTTAAATAATAATTATATTAAAGGTGTTTATGGATCGGATCGAATCGAGTTAATCGAATTTTTTAAAACAAAAATAAACATGTATATCCATTTACTTATTATTTTTCAAAATAAAAATATAAAGATTTCATTGATTGTAATAAATAAAGAAGAATATTGTTTTCTAGAATCGGAAGAAAGGTGCATGGGAGGATTTTGTGAGGGGTTGTGTGGAGTATTTTCTCTCCTAGAATGCAATCAAAGTTTTCTTGTGAAGGAAAACCAGATAGATATAATACTAAACTTATAAATTCAACTCTTATACAAGCACAAAGGCCACTTGTTTAATTTTCACCTCTTGCTACTAAGCCAAGAATGAAATCCTTGTAGGATCCTGTAAGAATCCCTTGAATTTTGTTCGGAACATAACCCTCCTTCTCCCTCAACTCTTTTTGGGTTACGATTACTCGAGTCAGTGCTTTTTTTGATTCCTCATCCGCATCCACAGTGAGAGCTGCATCCAGAACCTGAAAGGAAAGAGATGAACAAACGATTAGATTAAAAATTAATTAGGAAATCATAATAATCATAAATAATAAAAAATAAAATTCCACCATAATCTTACCCTGGTGAAATATGTTGCAGGGGTACACAAGCATTCTACTGTATCTTTTAAAATTCCCTCAGCTTCAAGGTCCTAATCAAATAATTAAGCACGAGTGAGTCAAAGGTATATATACGTACGTATATGTTGGACTCTGGAGTTATCAAATACGGTTAAGTATCCAATATGAATGAGTTCAATTAATTTTAAATTTTTCGTTATATTTGTAGAGTTAGATCTCCATATCCGTATGTCACTGTATCAGATATGGGTATTTCAAAGAAAAGCCCGAGCAGCATATATAGTACATTAGTCTCTAGCTGTGGAATGATAAATTGTGTTGGCTATACCTCAGTGATGGTCTTGCCGCAAATTTTGTTGTAGTGTTCATATACTGCCTGAAGATGTGGTTTGCTCCTTGTGGAAAGGATCATGATTGCGTCCTCGTCCTCAATAGGTTTCCTTTTATCAGCATTCTTGATTGCATTGGAAAGGATTTCAGCTTCAGATTTTGCAACATCGTCATTAACCTTTGGTCCCTCGTACCTGTAAGCACTCACAAGTGCCACCAAGAGCTGTTTCAAGGAATAGAACCCAACATCATGAGATCTTTGTGCATTTATTGAAGGCACATGTTGGACATTATTATTGGGTTGGAAGGCCCAAAAATTTAATGGGCATCAACAGTGTCTTCATTTTCTGGTGGGAATAGTATAATTTTTCATGTGAATTTGACCCAACATCATGAGATCTTTGGTATACTCACCTTACGCTCACTACCTTTAATGTGGGAAGCGAGATCTTCCTCGATGGAGTGGTCAAACAGGGAATGATAAGCCTTCCTTGCACCCAATAATTCATTTGATGATCTGGTACATGCTATCTCTACAATGACACTATAGTGTCTTGGGCCCTTTTTCATTGCCTTTTCAATCAAACGAGCATCTCTTTCCCAAGGATGCAAGAGTGAAAGCACCACAGCATCCTAACAACCACAAGGCAAACCCCAAAAGAACCTTATCAATATCTTGAAACTATAATTCTAATTGACTTTATCTTTTTTTCCAATATCAAAAACAAAGAAAAACAGCCTGGAAAAGAAGCAATATCAATTATTGAACCTACTTTTGATAGTATTAAGATGTAGATTTTGTTTTACTTTTGTTTTATCAACAAAACTGCTTTTACACTTCAATATCCCAAAAATCTCTCTTGCCCTATTACTAGGTCATTCATGTAGATTTTTACTATCTACAAAGCTATTTAAACTTGAACTTGCATCTATGTATTGATGATGCTTCTTTTCTCACTTTTCGTGTTTTCATTTATCCGAAAAAGAATGAAGATAATACAAGGATCGGAGTACTCACTCTTGTTAATTTTAAACTAAAAATTTTGATGTACAAAACTACATATGCATCATATATGTCACATACCCTAAATCGCTTGAATTCAAGTTTGAGATTTTTAATGGTAGATTGATGCAATCGCTCAAATCCATTTTCATCCTCAATGAAGAACTTGGAGTATCCTTTCCTGAGGGATTTCTTATGTTCATGGTTTGAATTTGCCAATATAGAGATTAATGAATTCTCATCCACTCCAATCCCTGAAAATAAAGGAAGGTAATGATCATTTATGAATTCATAAACAAAGAATTAACTTGCTAGCTTCAATATATCAAACAATGCCCGCAACAATGTACAGAGCTGTTGTTCTTGCTCTTTTCAATAACAAGTTGAGAGGAAAACATTTTGATTAAGAAGAAAATGATGGAAATTTGGAGAAGATGAAGGAAAACCTGAGAAAGCTTTGATAAGAGCTTCAAGATCAGCCATTCTTTGGTGGTCCCTGTAGTGCAGTGTGGAAAATTTTAGTGTATGAGTTATGCAACAAAGGAGAAATATATTTATATCATCCTGGAAGGTTACATATGTCATTCTTGTATTAAAATTATTTTGGGGAAAAACTGCAATAATAATGATGAAAAATAGACAAAATAATGGTTTGGCTAACGCTTGGACCCTTAAAAAGTGGTTAAACGTTAAAGGCAACAATTAATTCTTTCCTTTTCATTTTTTTTTTTTTTGAGTTTATGGTCCATACATTTTGGCATATAGTACTTGAGCCCACTTTTTTATTCAATTTTATTGTTTTACCCACTTAATATTTGATTTTGGAGATTTACCCCTCAGGCAATCATATTATAGACTCCTCATACAAAGGTTAAAATGGCCGAAACATGATCTAAAGTTGTTGGCCTAACCCTCACTATGCATCATCTCAGCACATTTTAAAATTATAAAGAAGAAAAATATGGCTTTTTTAAAGGATTATGATATTGTTAAGTATTCAAACAAAAATCAATTAATAATAGGTGAAAGAATCAATGAATATGGACAACTCAAGACTTAATTGATGTGGTATAACATCGCTTAACATATATTTTTGGATTATAATTTTGGAAAAGATGAAAATCGAAAAATTAAACTCAATTTTTTCCTTTACATCTAAGAGATAAATTCTATTATTAATTAATAATTTACTTAAAATTAATTAAAATGTTAATTTAAAAATATAGTAAATAAATATGGCTAATTTCGTCAATCAAAAGTTTTACCAACACTCATGCTATTATATGTATTATATGCTTTTTGACAAAATTATTTATGAGTAAGATGTTGACTGGATAAAATTGATAATGACATCCTATTATAAAAGAAGAAGATAATGTCAAATATATGATAGAAGATTTGTCACTCATACAGCTAGGCACCAACTTATCAACTGCTTCAATTTAAAAAAAACAAAAATATAGTATATTTAGTAAACATTGAATATGGGACAATCTGAGTTTTAGTTTGGGACTTTTAATCATGATTGATGATTGTGGGGGATGCTGTTATATAATTTAAAAGTTAAAAAAATAAATAAACGAGTTAAACGTGTTTAATTTAATATTTGGTGTACTTATCTTCCATAAACCATCTTTAAATCAAAAAATCAACAATACTATACAATTGTTTTTTTATTGTGTGTCAAATTTTATGATTGTGAACTTAAATTAGAAATTAAATTCAAAGTAGTTTTTTTTTTAAGATTTGGAAAAAAAGAGTCGGATTTGGACCTAAATCTTCTGAGTAAGGGATATATATATTGATGATTGAATCAAATATTCAGATGCATCTATCAAATAGGATCATGTCCCTAGTATTAATAATAATACATGTTTAATAAAAAATATAAGAAATAAAACGAAACATCATTTTGCCGAGCACTCGAGCATTTGGCTCATTAGTTGGTGCATAATCCCCTACTTAAAAAACAGGATTCGAATCCTCCTCCCCAATTATAAAAAAAAAAAAAAAAACACCATCTTGTTGAGCTTGCAAAACAAGTGTCTTTCTGAAACTATGCTGATGAAAGAGTAGAACTCACTCTCTCTTTTATTCTGTCTTTTTGATTGAGTCACTCTCAATGAACATCATAGGACCCATGGGGGTCTATTCTTGCTTCTTTATAGTGGTTGAGGTGGAGTTATGTATTGATCACAGTCCAGCTAGATAGGACCCAAGAAGAAGCATTGACAGCTATGATTTTCACATATTGTCCTCTCAAATACTAAGATTTTTTTTATAAAAAAAAAAATTATATATGTACTAATAGCTAGGAAATGAAGTAGTATCAAGAGTTGAACTCGAATTCCTCACCTTAACAAAATAATGTACATTTTGCTAACTTCATTAATTATTTATTAACACTCCATGTTTCACGCATCGAATTTTTTAAATAATCATTCAAACATTTAACCATATATGTTATGCAGTTATTCTTTAGATCTATGGATTTCAAGCCATTACTTGGTTCCCCATGATCAATTAGCTAGACAAGGATCATTGAGCACCATAACCAACTTGCAAACACTTTAATGTCACACTTGCAATCTGATAAGAACAGTTTGATTAGACTGTCAGGCACTCCATAGTCCATATACTTAAATTGTCTTCTAAAACATTGCATGCAAAAACACAAAGACAGACAATGAGAAAAGGATATGCTCAGCAGACAAGAGTCGTACTCATTGTTGAGGATGGCCCCAGAAGGTGTTAACTCGTGCTTTTCATGTAACAAAACAAATGAGTAAGATCACTGACAGAATCTATTAAAGATACTATCATAATCATGTCTAAATTTTGATAAGACATAGATATTTAAGAAAAAAAAAACAGTAAAGATATTTAAAGGTTTTACTGATAATTTTTTATAATTTTTTTTGCATGAAAATTTTGAATCACACAAAAAAAAATAATTTTCTCTTTTCTCGTAAATTTATCAAAAGCACTCTTACAAGTACATTATTTTATGATATTGCAGAGTTATATATTTTATATATTACCACAGTGAGTCTGCAGATACACATTGTTAATAACAGACTCGATTCAACATTCATGTAATTAGTGTCAATTTCAATTTATGACCTAAAAAAATACCCCATATGCTGGCAAAATTCTTTTGATAGCTATTGGCAATTGCTTTATGGTTTCCCCACCCTATTGTCAAGAATATACTTTGCTAATAAGCAGCAGACTGGAATTAATCCACCCTTTGGAATTGAGGGCCATTCTCAATTCTCTGGTTTTTCAGATATAGAACCATGCATAATTGTTAGAATATATAAAAATCCAGCTGGGAAAGAACCAAAGACAGCTAAGGTTTGCAGTACATTTTTCAATAATTATACAGGTCGAAAGCACATCAATCCTTGCCAAGCAATTCCAACACTGGGGCCTTTAGTCTTTTAGTCTTTGTAATTTACAAGAACTTTAATTTAATTTTTATTTTTTTCCAAGCTTTTTGCCTTTCTTTTACATTATTGTTTAACTAATTTGGAAGGAGGTAAAGCTGTTTATAAATACCATGGCATGTTAAACAACCCATCATCTAAGATCACATGCAAAATATAACCATCCCATGAAAAAGCATATGAAATTTCATTCAAAAATAGATTTACAAAAATTACTCGATCAAATGACAGTAATATGTAAAATTACATAAGAAGAGATATTAGATAATTAGAAATTTAACATCTAATTCAACATAAAATTTTGATTTTATACAGCTACGATGGAATTTAAAATTTTGATTAAAAAAAATTAAATGAGAGGTAAACGATTTGACTTGCAAAGCATTTCGAGCCTTATATATTATAGTCACATGTAACATGCAGCTCTATTCTTTAAATAAAATAATAATTAATGCTTGATCAAAACTTAGCTGTTGAACTAACAAAAGTATATTATAGGTAATATATATATATGATATGGATAAAATATCTCTACTCTAAGGTTGTCGGTTCTTTTCTAAAATTTATTGAATAAAGATACATATATTTATTATTCAATCACATGTTCAGATGGAAGTTTATATATATATATTAAATTTTATATGGTCTTACAAACTTAAATTTATGAGAAACCAAAAAAAAAATATTGCTTTGTTTCAATCTCCAATTCTTTTTTAAGGATGGACAACACTTATTCACAATTCTTTTGCTTATTTCTTATGTAATCTTCTGTTTTTGCCAATGCATTCCCTTTTCTTT